>NW_027064689.1:0-24985 GCF_032884065.1 Artemia franciscana
TTTCACAGACGTAGCTATTACCCTCGAAAACTAAAACTTTTGAAATAGGAAAAGAGCCTTTAATCACATTCTTTACCATGTGCAATCATAAAATAGTCTAATATCTTCATTTTTTCAACATACGTAGCTATTACCCTCGAAAACTAAAACTTTTGACATAGGAAAAGAGCCTTTAATCACATTCTTTACCATGTGCAATCATAAAATAGTCTAATATCTTCATTTTTTCAACATACGTAGCTATTACCCTCGAAAACTAAAACTTTTGAAATAGGAAAAGAGCCTTTAATCACATTCTTTACCATGTGCAATCATAAAATTGTCTAATATCTTCATTTTTTCCATAGACAAAGCTATTACCCTCGAAAACTAAAACTTTTGACATAGGAAAAGAGCCTTTAATCACATTCTTTACCATGTGCAATCATAAAATAGTCTAATATCTTCATTTTTTCAACATACGTAGCTATTACCCTCGAAAACTAAAACTTTTGAAATAGGAAAAGAGCCTTTAATCACATTCTTTACCATTTGCAATCATAAAATAGTCTAATATCTTCATTTTTTTCAACATTTTTTCAACAAGCTATTACCCTCGAAAACTAAAACTTTTGACATAGGAAAAGAGCCTTTAATCACATTCTTTACCATTTGCAATCATAAAATAGTCTAATATCTTCATTTTTTCAACATACGTAGCTATTACCCTCGAAAACTAAAACTTTTGAAATAGGAAAAGAGCCTTTAATCACATTCTTTACCATTTGCAATCATAAAATAGTCTAATATCTTCATTTTTTCAACATACGTAGCTATTACCCTCGAAAACTAAAACTTTTGACATAGGAAAAGAGCCTTTAATCACATTCTTTACCATTTGCAATCATAAAATAGTCTAATATCTTCATTTTTTCAACATACGTAGCTATTACCCTCGAAAACTAAAACTTTTGAAATAGGAAAAGAGCCTTTAATCACATTCTTTACCATTTGCAATCATAAAATAGTCTAATATCTTCATTTTTTCAACATACGTAGCTATTACCCTCGAAAACTAAAACTTTTGACATAGGAAAAGAGCCTTTAATCACATTCTTTACCATTTGCAATCATAAAATAGTCTAATATCTTCATTTTTTCAACATACGTAGCTATTACCCTCGAAAACTAAAACTTTTGAAATAGGAAAAGAGCCTTTAATCACATTCTTTACCATTTGCAATCATAAAATAGTCTAATATCTTCATTTTTTCCATAGAGCTATTACCCTCGAAAACTAAAACTTTTGAAATAGGAAAAGAGCCTTTAATCACATTCTTTACCATTTACAATCATAAAATAGTCTAATATCTTCATTTTTTCAACATACGTAGCTATTACCCTCGAAAACTAAAACTTTTGAAATAGGAAAAGAGCCTTTAATCACATTCTTTACCATTGCAATCATAAAATAGTCTAATATCTTCATTTTTTCAACATACGTAGCTATTACCCTCGAAAACTAAAACTTTTGAAATAGGAAAAGAGCCTTTAACATTCTTTACCATTTGCAATCATAAAAAGTCTAATATCTTCATTTTTTCAACATACGTAGCTATTACCCTCGAAAACTAAAACTTTTGACATAGGAAAAGAGCCTTTAATCACATTCTTTATATGCAATCATAAAATAGTCTAATATCTTTTTTTTCAACATACGTAGCTATTACCCTCGAAAACTAAAACTTTTGAAAAAAAAGAGCCTTTAATCACATTCTTTACCATTTGCAATCATAAAATAGTCTAATATCTTCATTTTTTCAACATAAGTAGCAATTACCCTCGAAAACAAAAACTTTTGAAATAGGAAAAGAGCCTTTAATCACATTCTTTACCATGTGCAATCATAAAATAGTCTAATATCTTCATTTTTTCCTTAGACAAGCTATTACCCTCGAAAACTAAAACTTTTGAAATAGGAAAAGAGCCTTTAATCACATTCTTTACCATTTGCAATCATAAAATAGTCTATTATCTTCATTTTTTCAACATACGTAGCTATTACCCTCGAAAACTAAAACTTTTGAAATAGGAAAAGAGCCTTTAATCACATTCTTTACCATGTGCAATCATAAAATAGTCTAATATCTTCATTTTTTCAACATACGTAGCTATTACCCTCGAAAACTAAAACTTTTGACATAGGAAAAGAGCCTTTAATCACATTCTTTACCATTTGCAATCATAAAATAGTCTAATATCTTCATTTTTTCAACATACGTAGCTATTACCCTCGAAAACTAAAACTTTTGACATAGGAAAAGAGCCTTTAATCACATTCTTTACCATTTGCAATCATAAAATAGTCTAATATCTTCATTTTTTCAACATACGTAGCTATTACCCTCGAAAACTAAAACTTTTGAAATAGGAAAAGAGCCTTTAATCACATTCTTTACCATTTGCAATCATAAAATAGTCTAATATCTTCATTTTTTCAACATACGTAGCTATTACCCTCGAAAACTAAAACTTTTGACATAGGAAAAGAGCCTTTAATCACATTCTTTACCATTGCAATCATAAAATAGTCTAATATCTTCATTTTTTCAACATACGTAGCTATTACCCTCGAAAACTAAAACTTTTGAAATAGGAAAAGAGCCTTTAATCACATTCTTTACCATTTGCAATCATAAAATAGTCTAATATCTTCATTTTTTCAACATACGTAGCTATTACCCTCGAAAACTAAAACTTTTGACATAGGAAAAGAGCCTTTAATCACATTCTTTACCATTTGCAATCATAAAATAGTCTAATATCTTCATTTTTTCAACATACGTAGCTATTACCCTCGAAAACTAAAACTTTTGAAATAGGAAAAGAGCCTTTAATCACATTCTTTACCATTTGCAATCATAAAATAGTCTAATATCTTCATTTTTTCAACATACGTAGCTATTACCCTCGAAAACTAAAACTTTTGAAATAGGAAAAGAGCCTTTAATCACATTCTTTACCATTTGCAATCATAAAATAGTCTAATATCTTCATTTTTTCAACATACGTAGCTATTACCCTCGAAAACTAAAACTTTTGACATAGGAAAAGAGCCTTTAATCACATTCTTTACCATTTGCAATCATAAAATAGTCTAATATCTTCATTTTTTCAACATACGTAGCTATTACCCTCGAAAACTAAAACTTTTGAAATAGGAAAAGAGCCTTTAATCACATTCTTTACCATTTGCAATCATAAAATAGTCTAATATCTTCATTTTTTCAACATACGTAGCTATTACCCTCGAAAACTAAAACTTTTGAAATAGGAAAAGAGCCTTTAATCACATTCTTTACCATGTGCAATCATAAAATAGTCTAATATCTTCATTTTTTCAACATACGTAGCTATTACCCTCGAAAACTAAAACTTTTGAAATAGGAAAAGAGCCTTTAATCACATTCTTTACCATGTGCAATCATAAAATAGTCTAATATCTTCATTTTTTCAACATACGTAGCTATTACCCTCGAAAACTAAAACTTTTGAAATAGGAAAAGAGCCTTTAATCACATTCTTTACCATGTGCAATCATAAAATAGTCTAATATCTTCATTTTTTCACATACATAGCTATTACCCTCGAAAACTAAAACTTTTGAAATAGGAAAAGAGCCTTTAATCACATTCTTTACCATTGCAATCATAAAATAGTCTAATATCTTCATTTTTTCAACATACGTAGCTATTACCCTCGAAAACTAAAACTTTTGAAATAGGAAAAGAGCCTTTAATCACATTCTTTACCATTGCAATCATAAAATAGTCTAATATCTTCATTTTTTCAACATACGTAGCTATTACCCTCGAAAACTAAACTTTTGAATAGGAAAAGAGCCTTTAATCACATTCTTTACCATTTGCAATCATAAAATAGTCTAATATCTTCATTTTTTCAACATACGTAGCTATTACCCTCGAAAACTAAAACTTTTGAAATAGGAAAAGAGCCTTTAATCACATTCTTTACCATTTGCAATCATAAAATAGTCTAATATCTTCATTTTTTCAACATACGTAGCTATTACCCTCGAAAACTAAAACTTTTGACATAGGAAAAGAGCCTTTAATCACATTCTTTACCATTTGCAATCATAAAATAGTCTAATATCTTCATTTTTTCAACATACGTAGCTATTACCCTCGAAAACTAAAACTTTTGAAATAGGAAAAGAGCCTTTAATCACATTCTTTACCATGTGCAATCATAAAATAGTCTAATATCTTCATTTTTTCAACATACGTAGCTATTACCCTCGAAAACTAAAACTTTTGACATAGGAAAAGAGCCTTTAATCACATTCTTTACCATTGCAATCATAAAATAGTCTAATATCTTCATTTTTTCAACATACGTAGCTATTACCCTCGAAAACTAAAACTTTTGAAATAGGAAAAGAGCCTTTAATCACATTCTTTACCATTTGCAATCATAAAATAGTCTAATATCTTCATTTTTTCAACATACGTAGCTATTACCCTCGAAAACTAAAACTTTTGAAATAGGAAAAGAGCCTTTAATCACATTCTTTACCATTTGCAATCATAAAATAGTCTAATATCTTCATTTTTTCAACATACGTAGCTATTACCCTCGAAAACTAAAACTTTTGAAATAGGAAAAGAGCCTTTAATCACATTCTTTACCATTTGCAATCATAAAATAGTCTAATATCTTCATTTTTTCAACATACGTAGCTATTACCCTCGAAAACTAAAACTTTTGAAATAGGAAAAGAGCCTTTAATCACATTCTTTACCATTGCAATCATAAAATAGTCTAATATCTTCATTTTTTCAACATACGTAGCTATTACCCTCGAAAACTAAAACTTTTGAAATAGGAAAAGAGCCTTTAATCACATTCTTTACCATTTGCAATCATAAAATAGTCTAATATCTTCATTTTTTCAACATACGTAGCTATTACCCTCGAAAACTAAAACTTTTGAAATAGGAAAAGAGCCTTTAATCACATTCTTTACCATTTGCAATCATAAAATAGTCTAATATCTTCATTTTTTCAACATACGTAGCTATTACCCTCGAAAACTAAAACTTTTGAAATAGGAAAAGAGCCTTTAATCACATTCTTTACCATTTGCAATCATAAAATAGTCTAATATCTTCATTTTTTCAACATACGTAGCTATTACCCTCGAAAACTAAAACTTTTGACATAGGAAAAGAGCCTTTAATCACATTCTTTACCATTTGCAATCATAAAATAGTCTAATATCTTCATTTTTTCAACATACGTAGCTATTACCCTCGAAAACTAAAACTTTTGACATAGGAAAAGAGCCTTTAATCACATTCTTTACCATTTGCAATCATAAAATAGTCTAATATCTTCATTTTTTCAACATACGTAGCTATTACCCTCGAAAACTAAAACTTTTGAAATAGGAAAAGAGCCTTTAATCACATTCTTTACCATTTGCAATCATAAAATAGTCTAATATCTTCATTTTTTCAACATACGTAGCTATTACCCTCGAAAACTAAAACTTTTGACATAGGAAAAGAGCCTTTAATCACATTCTTTACCATGTGCAATCATAAAATAGTCTAATATCTTCATTTTTTCAACATACGTAGCTATTACCCTCGAAAACTAAAACTTTTGAAATAGGAAAAGAGCCTTTAATCACATTCTTTACCATTTGCAATCATAAAATAGTCTAATATCTTCATTTTTTCAACATACGTAGCTATTACCCTCGAAAACTAAAACTTTTGAAATAGGAAAAGAGCCTTTAATCACATTCTTTACCATTTGCAATCATAAAATAGTCTAATATCTTCATTTTTTCAACATACGTAGCTATTACCCTCGAAAACTAAAACTTTTGAAATAGGAAAAGAGCCTTTAATCACATTCTTTACCATTTGCAATCATAAAATAGTCTAATATCTTCATTTTTTCAACATACGTAGCTATTACCCTCGAAAACTAAAACTTTTGACATAGGAAAAGAGCCTTTAATCACATTCTTTACCATTGCAATCATAAAATAGTCTAATATCTTCATTTTTTCAACATACGTAGCTATTACCCTCGAAAACTAAAACTTTTGAAATAGGAAAAGAGCCTTTAATCACATTCTTTACCATGTGCAATCATAAAATAGTCTAATATCTTCATTTTTTCAACATACGTAGCTATTACCCTCGAAAACTAAAACTTTTGACATAGGAAAAGAGCCTTTAATCACATTCTTTACCATGTGCAATCATAAAATAGTCTAATATCTTCATTTTTTCAACATACGTAGCTATTACCCTCGAAAACTAAAACTTTTGAAATAGGAAAAGAGCCTTTAATCACATTCTTTACCATTTGCAATCATAAAATAGTCTAATATCTTCATTTTTTCAACATACGTAGCTATTACCCTCGAAAACTAAAACTTTTGACATAGGAAAAGAGCCTTTAATCACATTCTTTACCATTTGCAATCATAAAATAGTCTAATATCTTCATTTTTTCAACATACGTAGCTATTACCCTCGAAAACTAAAACTTTTGACATAGGAAAAGAGCCTTTAATCACATTCTTTACCATTTGCAATCATAAAATAGTCTAATATCTTCATTTTTTCAACATACGTAGCTATTACCCTCGAAAACTAAAACTTTTGAATAGGAAAAGAGCCTTTAATCACATTCTTTACCATTTGCAATCATAAAATAGTCTAATATCTTCATTTTTTCAACATACGTAGCTATTACCCTCGAAAACTAAAACTTTTGACATAGGAAAAGAGCCTTTAATCACATTCTTTACCATTTGCAATCATAAAATAGTCTAATATCTTCATTTTTTCAACATACGTAGCTATTACCCTCGAAAACTAAAACTTTTGACATAGGAAAAGAGCCTTTAATCACATTCTTTACCATTTGCAATCATAAAATAGTCTAATATCTTCATTTTTTCAACATACGTAGCTATTACCCTCGAAAACTAAAACTTTTGACATAGGAAAAGAGCCTTTAATCACATTCTTTACCATTTGCAATCATAAAATAGTCTAATATCTTCATTTTTTCAACATACGTAGCTATTACCCTCGAAAACTAAAACTTTTGACATAGGAAAAGAGCCTTTAATCACATTCTTTACCATTTGCAATCATAAAATAGTCTAATATCTTCATTTTTTCAACATACGTAGCTATTACCCTCGAAAACTAAAACTTTTGAAATAGGAAAAGAGCCTTTAATCACATTCTTTACCATGTTGCAATCATAAAATTGTCTAATATCTTCATTTTTTCAACATACGTAGCTATTACCCTCGAAAACTAAAACTTTTGAAATAGGAAAAGAGCCTTTAATCACATTCTTTACCATGTGCAATCATAAAATAGTCTAATATCTTCATTTTTTCAACATACGTAGCTATTACCCTCGAAAACTAAAACTTTTGAAATAGGAAAAGAGCCTTTAATCACATTCTTTACCATGTGCAATCATAAAATAGTCTAATATCTTCATTTTTTCAACATACGTAGCTATTACCCTCGAAAACTAAAACTTTTGACATAGGAAAAGAGCCTTTAATCACATTCTTTACCATGTGCAATCATAAAATAGTCTAATATCTTCATTTTTTCAACATACGTAGCTATTACCCTCGAAAACTAAAACTTTTGAAATAGGAAAAGAGCCTTTAATCACATTCTTTACCATTTGCAATCATAAAATAGTCTAATATCTTCATTTTTTCAACATACGTAGCTATTACCCTCGAAAACTAAAACTTTTGAAATAGGAAAAGAGCCTTTAATCACATTCTTTACCATTTGCAATCATAAAATAGTCTAATATCTTCATTTTTTCAACATACGTAGCTATTACCCTCGAAAACTAAAACTTTTGAAATAGGAAAAGAGCCTTTAATCACATTCTTTACCATTTGCAATCATAAAATAGTCTAATATCTTCATTTTTTCAACATACGTAGCTATTACCCTCGAAAACTAAAACTTTTGACATAGGAAAAGAGCCTTTAATCACATTCTTTACCATTTGCAATCATAAAATAGTCTAATATCTTCATTTTTTCAACATACGTAGCTATTACCCTCGAAAACTAAAACTTTTGAAATAGGAAAAGAGCCTTTAATCACATTCTTTACCATTTGCAATCATAAAATAGTCTAATATCTTCATTTTTTCAACATACGTAGCTATTACCCTCGAAAACTAAAACTTTTGAATAGGAAAAGAGCCTTTAATCACATTCTTTACCATTTGCAATCATAAAATAGTCTAATATCTTCATTTTTTCAACATACGTAGCTATTACCCTCGAAAACTAAAACTTTTGAAATAGGAAAAGAGCCTTTAATCACATTCTTTACCATTTGCAATCATAAAATAGTCTAATATCTTCATTTTTTCAACATACGTAGCTATTACCCTCGAAAACTAAAACTTTTGAAATAGGAAAAGAGCCTTTAATCACATTCTTTACCATTTCAATCATAAAATAGTCTAATATCTTCATTTTTTCAACATACGTAGCTATTACCCTCGAAAACTAAAACTTTTGAAATAGGAAAAGAGCCTTAATTCACATTCTTTACCATTTGCAATCATAAAATAGTCTAATATCTTCATTTTTTCAACATACGTAGCTATTACCCTCGAAAACTAAAACTTTTGAAATAGGAAAAGAGCCTTTAATCACATTCTTTACCATTTGCAATCATAAAATAGTCTAATATCTTCATTTTTTCAACATACGTAGCTATTACCCTCGAAAACTAAAACTTTTGAAATAGGAAAAGAGCCTTTAATCACATTCTTTACCATGTGCAATCATAAAATAGTCTAATATCTTCATTTTTTCAACATACGTAGCTATTACCCTCGAAAACTAAAACTTTTGAAATAGGAAAAGAGCCTTTAATCACATTCTTTACCATGTGCAATCATAAAATAGTCTAATATCTTCATTTTTTCAACATACGTAGCTATTACCCTCGAAAACTAAAACTTTTGAAATAGGAAAAGAGCCTTTAATCACATTCTTTACCATGTGCAATCATAAAATAGTCTAATATCTTCATTTTTTCAACATACGTAGCTATTACCCTCGAAAACTAAAACTTTTGACATAGGAAAAGAGCCTTTAATCACATTCTTTACCATGTGCAATCATAAAATAGTCTAATATCTTCATTTTTTCAACATACGTAGCTATTACCCTCGAAAACTAAAACTTTTGAAATAGGAAAAGAGCCTTTAATCACATTCTTTACCATTTGCAATCATAAAATAGTCTAATATCTTCATTTTTTCAACATACGTAGCTATTACCCTCGAAAACTAAAACTTTTGACATAGGAAAAGAGCCTTTAATCACATTCTTTACCATTTGCAATCATAAAATAGTCTAATATCTTCATTTTTTCAACATACGTAGCTATTACCCTCGAAAACTAAAACTTTTGACATAGGAAAAGAGCCTTTAATCACATTCTTTACCATTTGCAATCATAAAATAGTCTAATATCTTCATTTTTTCAACATACGTAGCTATTACCCTCGAAAACTAAAACTTTTGAAATAGGAAAAGAGCCTTTAATCACATTCTTTACCATTGCAATCATAAAATAGTCTAATATCTTCATTTTTTCAACATACGTAGCTATTACCCTCGAAAACTAAAACTTTTGAAATAGGAAAAGAGCCTTTAATCACATTCTTTACCATTTGCAATCATAAAATAGTCTAATATCTTCATTTTTTCAACATACGTAGCTATTACCCTCGAAAACTAAAACTTTTGACATAGGAAAAGAGCCTTTAATCACATTCTTTACCATTTGCAATCATAAAATAGTCTAATATCTTCATTTTTTCAACATACGTAGCTATTACCCTCGAAAACTAAAACTTTTGACATAGGAAAAGAGCCTTTAATCACATTCTTTACCATTTGCAATCATAAAATAGTCTAATATCTTCATTTTTTCAACATACGTAGCTATTACCCTCGAAAACTAAAACTTTTGAAATAGGAAAAGAGCCTTTAATCACATTCTTTACCATTGCAATCATAAAATAGTCTAATATCTTCATTTTTTCAACATACGTAGCTATTACCCTCGAAAACTAAAACTTTTGACATAGGAAAAGAGCCTTTAATCACATTCTTTACCATTTGCAATCATAAAATAGTCTAATATCTTCATTTTTTCAACATACGTAGCTATTACCCTCGAAAACTAAAACTTTTGAAATAGGAAAAGAGCCTTTAATCACATTCTTTACCATTTGCAATCATAAAATAGTCTAATATCTTCATTTTTTCAACATACGTAGCTATTACCCTCGAAAACTAAAACTTTTGACATAGGAAAAGAGCCTTTAATCACATTCTTTACCATTTGCAATCATAAAATAGTCTAATATCTTCATTTTTTCAACATACGTAGCTATTACCCTCGAAAACTAAAACTTTTGACATAGGAAAAGAGCCTTTAATCACATTCTTTACCATTTGCAATCATAAAATAGTCTAATATCTTCATTTTTTCAACATACGTAGCTATTACCCTCGAAAACTAAAACTTTTGAAATAGGAAAAGAGCCTTTAATCACATTCTTTACCATTTGCAATCATAAAATAGTCTAATATCTTCATTTTTTCAACATACGTAGCTATTACCCTCGAAAACTAAAACTTTTGAATAGGAAAAGAGCCTTTAATCACATTCTTTACCATTTGCAATCATAAAATAGTCTAATATCTTCATTTTTTCAACATACGTAGCTATTACCCTCGAAAACTAAAACTTTTGACATAGGAAAAGAGCCTTTAATCACATTCTTTACCATTGCAATCATAAAATAGTCTAATATCTTCATTTTTTCAACATACGTAGCTATTACCCTCGAAAACTAAAACTTTTGAAATAGGAAAAGAGCCTTTAATCACATTCTTTACCATTTGCAATCATAAAATAGTCTAATATCTTCATTTTTTCAACATACGTAGCTATTACCCTCGAAAACTAAAACTTTTGAAATAGGAAAAGAGCCTTTAATCACATTCTTTACCATGTGCAATCATAAAATAGTCTAATATCTTCATTTTTTCAACATACGTAGCTATTACCCTCGAAAACTAAAACTTTTGAATAGGAAAAGAGCCTTTAATCACATTCTTTACCATTGCAATCATAAAATAGTCTAATATCTTCATTTTTTCAACATACGTAGCTATTACCCTCGAAAACTAAAACTTTTGAAATAGGAAAAGAGCCTTTAATCACATTCTTTACCATTTGCAATCATAAAATAGTCTAATATCTTCATTTTTTCAACATACGTAGCTATTACCCTCGAAAACTAAAACTTTTGAAATAGGAAAAGAGCCTTTAATCACATTCTTTACCATTTGCAATCATAAAATAGTCTAATATCTTCATTTTTTCAACATACGTAGCTATTACCCTCGAAAACTAAAACTTTTGACATAGGAAAAGAGCCTTTAATCACATTCTTTACCATTTGCAATCATAAAATAGTCTAATATCTTCATTTTTTCAACATACGTAGCTATTACCCTCGAAAACTAAAACTTTTGAAATAGGAAAAGAGCCTTTAATCACATTCTTTACCATTTGCAATCATAAAATAGTCTAATATCTTCATTTTTTCAACATACGTAGCTATTACCCTCGAAAACTAAAACTTTTGACATAGGAAAAGAGCCTTTAATCACATTCTTTACCATTTGCAATCATAAAATAGTCTAATATCTTCATTTTTTCAACATACGTAGCTATTACCCTCGAAAACTAAAACTTTTGAAATAGGAAAAGAGCCTTTAATCACATTCTTTACCATTTGCAATCATAAAATAGTCTAATATCTTCATTTTTTCAACATACGTAGCTATTACCCTCGAAAACTAAAACTTTTGACATAGGAAAAGAGCCTTTAATCACATTCTTTACCATTTGCAATCATAAAATAGTCTAATATCTTCATTTTTTCAACATACGTAGCTATTACCCTCGAAAACTAAAACTTTTGAAATAGGAAAAGAGCCTTTAATCACATTCTTTACCATGTGCAATCATAAAATAGTCTAATATCTTCATTTTTTCAACATACGTAGCTATTACCCTCGAAAACTAAAACTTTTGAAATAGGAAAAGAGCCTTTAATCACATTCTTTACCATTTGCAATCATAAAATAGTCTAATATCTTCATTTTTTCAACATACGTAGCTATTACCCTCGAAAACTAAAACTTTTGAAATAGGAAAAGAGCCTTTAATCACATTCTTTACCATTTGCAATCATAAAATAGTCTAATATCTTCATTTTTTCAACATACGTAGCTATTACCCTCGAAAACTAAAACTTTTGAAATAGGAAAAGAGCCTTTAATCACATTCTTTACCATTTGCAATCATAAAATAGTCTAATATCTTCATTTTTTCAACATACGTAGCTATTACCCTCGAAAACTAAAACTTTTGAAATAGGAAAAGAGCCTTTAATCACATTCTTTACCATTTGCAATCATAAAATAGTCTAATATCTTCATTTTTTCAACATACGTAGCTATTACCCTCGAAAACTAAAACTTTTGAAATAGGAAAAGAGCCTTTAATCACATTCTTTACCATTTGCAATCATAAAATAGTCTAATATCTTCATTTTTTCAACATACGTAGCTATTACCCTCGAAAACTAAAACTTTTGAAATAGGAAAAGAGCCTTTAATCACATTCTTTACCATTGCAATCATAAAATAGTCTAATATCTTCATTTTTTCAACATACGTAGCTATTACCCTCGAAAACTAAAACTTTTGAAATAGGAAAAGAGCCTTTAATCACATTCTTTACCATTTGCAATCATAAAATAGTCTAATATCTTCATTTTTTCAACATACGTAGCTATTACCCTCGAAAACTAAAACTTTTGACATAGGAAAAGAGCCTTTAATCACATTCTTTACCATGTGCAATCATAAAATAGTCTAATATCTTCATTTTTTCAACATACGTAGCTATTACCCTCGAAAACTAAAACTTTTGAAATAGGAAAAGAGCCTTTAATCACATTCTTTACCATTTGCAATCATAAAATAGTCTAATATCTTCATTTTTTCAACATACGTAGCTATTACCCTCGAAAACTAAAACTTTTGAATAGGAAAAGAGCCTTTAATCACATTCTTTACCATTTGCAATCATAAAATAGTCTAATATCTTCATTTTTTCAACATACGTAGCTATTACCCTCGAAAACTAAAACTTTTGAAATAGGAAAAGAGCCTTTAATCACATTCTTTACCATTTGCAATCATAAAATAGTCTAATATCTTCATTTTTTCAACATACGTAGCTATTACCCTCGAAAACTAAAACTTTTGACATAGGAAAAGAGCCTTTAATCACATTCTTTACCATTTGCAATCATAAAATAGTCTAATATCTTCATTTTTTCAACATACGTAGCTATTACCCTCGAAAACTAAAACTTTTGACATAGGAAAAGAGCCTTTAATCACATTCTTTACCATTTGCAATCATAAAATAGTCTAATATCTTCATTTTTTCAACATACGTAGCTATTACCCTCGAAAACTAAAACTTTTGAAATAGGAAAAGAGCCTTTAATCACATTCTTTACCATTTGCAATCATAAAATAGTCTAATATCTTCATTTTTTCAACATACGTAGCTATTACCCTCGAAAACTAAAACTTTTGACATAGGAAAAGAGCCTTTAATCACATTCTTTACCATTTGCAATCATAAAATAGTCTAATATCTTCATTTTTTCAACATACGTAGCTATTACCCTCGAAAACTAAAACTTTTGAAATAGGAAAAGAGCCTTTAATCACATTCTTTACCATTTGCAATCATAAAATAGTCTAATATCTTCATTTTTTCAACATACGTAGCTATTACCCTCGAAAACTAAAACTTTTGACATAGGAAAAGAGCCTTTAATCACATTCTTTACCATTTGCAATCATAAAATAGTCTAATATCTTCATTTTTTCAACATACGTAGCTATTACCCTCGAAAACTAAAACTTTTGACATAGGAAAAGAGCCTTTAATCACATTCTTTACCATGTGCAATCATAAAATAGTCTAATATCTTCATTTTTTCAACATACGTAGCTATTACCCTCGAAAACTAAAACTTTTGAATAGGAAAAGAGCCTTTAATCACATTCTTTACCATTTGCAATCATAAAATAGTCTAATATCTTCATTTTTTCAACATACGTAGCTATTACCCTCGAAAACTAAAACTTTTGAAATAGGAAAAGAGCCTTTAATCACATTCTTTACCATTTGCAATCATAAAATAGTCTAATATCTTCATTTTTTCAACATACGTAGCTATTACCCTCGAAAACTAAAACTTTTGACATAGGAAAAGAGCCTTTAATCACATTCTTTACCATTGCAATCATAAAATAGTCTAATATCTTCATTTTTTCAACATACGTAGCTATTACCCTCGAAAACTAAAACTTTTGACATAGGAAAAGAGCCTTTAATCACATTCTTTACCATTTGCAATCATAAAATAGTCTAATATCTTCATTTTTTCAACATACGTAGCTATTACCCTCGAAAACTAAAACTTTTGAAATAGGAAAAGAGCCTTTAATCACATTCTTTACCATTGCAATCATAAAATAGTCTAATATCTTCATTTTTTCAACATACGTAGCTATTACCCTCGAAAACTAAAACTTTTGACATAGGAAAAGAGCCTTTAACACATTCTTTACCATTGCAATCATAAAATAGTCTAATATCTTTTTTTTCAACATACGTAGCTATTTCGAAAACTAAAACTTTTGAAATAAAAAGAGCCTTTAATCACATTCTTTGTGCAATCATAAAAAGTCTAATATCTTTTTTTTCAACATACGTAGCTATTACCCTCGAAAACTAAAACTTTTGAAATAGGAAAAGAGCCTTTAATCACATTCTTTACCATTGCAATCATAAAATAGTCTAATATCTTCATTTTTTCAACATACAGCTATTACCCTCGAAAACTAAAACTTTTGAATAGGAAAAGAGCCTTTAATCACATTCTTTACCATTTGCAATCATAAAATAGTCTAATATCTTCATTTTTTCAACATACGTAGCTATTACCCTCGAAAACTAAAACTTTTGAAATAGGAAAAGAGCCTTTAATCACATTCTTTACCATTTGCAATCATAAAATAGTCTAATATCTTCATTTTTTCAACATACGTAGCTATTACCCTCGAAAACTAAAACTTTTGAAATAGGAAAAGAGCCTTTAATCACATTCTTTACCATGTGCAATCATAAAATAGTCTAATATCTTCATTTTTTCAACATACGTAGCTATTACCCTCGAAAACTAAAACTTTTGACATAGGAAAAGAGCCTTTAATCACATTCTTTACCATTTGCAATCATAAAATAGTCTAATATCTTCATTTTTTCAACATACGTAGCTATTACCCTCGAAAACTAAAACTTTTGAAATAGGAAAAGAGCCTTTAATCACATTCTTTACCATTTGCAATCATAAAATAGTCTAATATCTTCATTTTTTCAACATACGTAGCTATTACCCTCGAAAACTAAAACTTTTGACATAGGAAAAGAGCCTTTAATCACATTCTTTACCATTTGCAATCATAAAATAGTCTAATATCTTCATTTTTTCAACATACGTAGCTATTACCCTCGAAAACTAAAACTTTTGACATAGGAAAAGAGCCTTTAATCACATTCTTTACCATTTGCAATCATAAAATAGTCTAATATCTTCATTTTTTCAACATACGTAGCTATTACCCTCGAAAACTAAAACTTTTGAAATAGGAAAAGAGCCTTTAATCACATTCTTTACCATTTGCAATCATAAAATAGTCTAATATCTTCATTTTTTCAACATACGTAGCTATTACCCTCGAAAACTAAAACTTTTGACATAGGAAAAGAGCCTTTAATCACATTCTTTACCATGTGCAATCATAAAATAGTCTAATATCTTCATTTTTTCAACATACGTAGCTATTACCCTCGAAAACTAAAACTTTTGAAATAGGAAAAGAGCCTTTAATCACATTCTTTACCATGTGCAATCATAAAATAGTCTAATATCTTCATTTTTTCAACATACGTAGCTATTACCCTCGAAAACTAAAACTTTTGACATAGGAAAAGAGCCTTTAATCACATTCTTTACCATTGCAATCATAAAATAGTCTAATATCTTTTTTTTCAACATACGTAGCTATTACCCTCGAAAACTAAAACTTTTGAAATAGGAAAAGAGCCTTTAATCACATTCTTTGTTTGCAATCATAAAATAGTCTAATATCTTCATTTTTTCAACATACGTAGCTATTACCCTCGAAAACTAAAACTTTTGAAATAGGAAAAGAGCCTTTAATCACATTCTTTACCATTTGCAATCATAAAATAGTCTAATATCTTCATTTTTTCAACATACGTAGCTATTACCCTCGAAAACTAAAACTTTTGACATAGGAAAAGAGCCTTTAATCACATTCTTTACCATTTGCAATCATAAAATAGTCTAATATCTTCATTTTTTCAACATACGTAGCTATTACCCTCGAAAACTAAAACTTTTGAAATAGGAAAAGAGCCTTTAATCACATTCTTTACCATTTGCAATCATAAAATAGTCTAATATCTTCATTTTTTCAACATACGTAGCTATTACCCTCGAAAACTAAAACTTTTGACATAGGAAAAGAGCCTTTAATCACATTCTTTACCATTTGCAATCATAAAATAGTCTAATATCTTCATTTTTTCAACATACGTAGCTATTACCCTCGAAAACTAAAACTTTTGAAATAGGAAAAGAGCCTTTAATCACATTCTTTACCATGTGCAATCATAAAATAGTCTAATATCTTCATTTTTTCAACATACGTAGCTATTACCCTCGAAAACTAAAACTTTTGAATAGGAAAAGAGCCTTTAATCACATTCTTTACCATTTGCAATCATAAAATAGTCTAATATCTTCATTTTTTCAACATACGTAGCTATTACCCTCGAAAACTAAAACTTTTGAAATAGGAAAAGAGCCTTTAATCACATTCTTTACCATGTGCAATCATAAAATAGTCTAATATCTTCATTTTTTCCAACATACGTAGCTATTACCCTCGAAAACTAAAACTTTTGAAATAGGAAAAGAGCCTTTAATCACATTCTTTACCATTGCAATCATAAAATAGTCTAATATCTTCATTTTTTCAACATACGTAGCTATTACCCTCGAAAACTAAAACTTTTGAAATAGGAAAAGAGCCTTTAATCACATTCTTTACCATTTGCAATCATAAAATAGTCTAATATCTTCATTTTTTCAACATACGTAGCTATTACCCTCGAAAACTAAAACTTTTGAAATAGGAAAAGAGCCTTTAATCACATTCTTTACCATTTGCAATCATAAAATAGTCTAATATCTTCATTTTTTCAACATACGTAGCTATTACCCTCGAAAACTAAAACTTTTGAAATAGGAAAAGAGCCTTTAATCACATTCTTTACCATTTGCAATCATAAAATAGTCTAATATCTTCATTTTTTCAACATACGTAGCTATTACCCTCGAAAACTAAAACTTTTGAAATAGGAAAAGAGCCTTTAATCACATTCTTTACCATTTGCAATCATAAAATAGTCTAATATCTTCATTTTTTCAACATACGTAGCTATTACCCTCGAAAACTAAAACTTTTGAAATAGGAAAAGAGCCTTTAATCACATTCTTTACCATGTGCAATCATAAAATAGTCTAATATCTTCATTTTTTCCACAGACATAGCTATTACCCTCGAAAACTAAAACTTTTGAAATAGGAAAAGAGCCTTTAATCACATTCTTTACCATGTGCAATCATAAAATAGTCTAATATCTTCATTTTTTCAACATACGTAGCTATTACCCTCGAAAACTAAAACTTTTGACATAGGAAAAGAGCCTTTAATCACATTCTTTACCATGTGCAATCATAAAATAGTCTAATATCTTCATTTTTTCAACATACGTAGCTATTACCCTCGAAAACTAAAACTTTTGAAATAGGAAAAGAGCCTTTAATCACATTCTTTACCATTTGCAATCATAAAATAGTCTAATATCTTCATTTTTTCAACATACGTAGCTATTACCCTCGAAAACTAAAACTTTTGAAATAGGAAAAGAGCCTTTAATCACATTCTTTACCATTTGCAATCATAAAATAGTCTAATATCTTCATTTTTTCAACATACGTAGCTATTACCCTCGAAAACTAAAACTTTTGACATAGGAAAAGAGCCTTTAATCACATTCTTTACCATTTGCAATCATAAAATAGTCTAATATCTTCATTTTTTCAACATACGTAGCTATTACCCTCGAAAACTAAAACTTTTGACATAGGAAAAGAGCCTTTAATCACATTCTTTACCATTTGCAATCATAAAATAGTCTAATATCTTCATTTTTTCAACATACGTAGCTATTACCCTCGAAAACTAAAACTTTTGACATAGGAAAAGAGCCTTTAATCACATTCTTTACCATGTGCAATCATAAAATAGTCTAATATCTTCATTTTTTCAACATACGTAGCTATTACCCTCGAAAACTAAAACTTTTGAAATAGGAAAAGAGCCTTTAATCACATTCTTTACCATTTGCAATCATAAAATAGTCTAATATCTTCATTTTTTCAACATACGTAGCTATTACCCTCGAAAACTAAAACTTTTGACATAGGAAAAGAGCCTTTAATCACATTCTTTACCATTTGCAATCATAAAATAGTCTAATATCTTCATTTTTTCAACATACGTAGCTATTACCCTCGAAAACTAAAACTTTTGACATAGGAAAAGAGCCTTTAATCACATTCTTTACCATTTGCAATCATAAAATAGTCTAATATCTTCATTTTTTCAACATACGTAGCTATTACCCTCGAAAACTAAAACTTTTGACATAGGAAAAGAGCCTTTAATCACATTCTTTACCATTTGCAATCATAAAATAGTCTAATATCTTCATTTTTTCAACATACGTAGCTATTACCCTCGAAAACTAAAACTTTTGAAATAGGAAAAGAGCCTTTAATCACATTCTTTACCATTTGCAATCATAAAATAGTCTAATATCTTCATTTTTTCAACATACGTAGCTATTACCCTCGAAAACTAAAACTTTTGAAATAGGAAAAGAGCCTTTAATCACATTCTTTACCATTTGCAATCATAAAATAGTCTAATATCTTCATTTTTTCAACATACGTAGCTATTACCCTCGAAAACTAAAACTTTTGACATAGGAAAAGAGCCTTTAATCACATTCTTTACCATTTGCAATCATAAAATAGTCTAATATCTTCATTTTTTCAACATACGTAGCTATTACCCTCGAAAACTAAAACTTTTGAAATAGGAAAAGAGCCTTTAATCACATTCTTTACCATTTGCAATCATAAAATAGTCTAATATCTTCATTTTTTCAACATACGTAGCTATTACCCTCGAAAACTAAAACTTTTGAAATAGGAAAAGAGCCTTTAATCACATTCTTTACCATTTGCAATCATAAAATAGTCTAATATCTTCATTTTTTTCAACATACGTCTATTACCCTCGAAAACTAAAACTTTTGAAAAAAAAGCCTTTAATCACATTCTTTGTGCAATCATAAAAAGTCTAATATCTTTTTTTTCAACATACGTAGCTATTACCCTCGAAAACTAAAACTTTTGAAATAGGAAAAGAGCCTTTAATCACATTCTTTACCATGTTGCAATCATAAAATAGTCTAATATCTTCATTTTTTCAACATACAGCTATTACCCTCGAAAACTAAAACTTTTGAATAGGAAAAGAGCCTTTAATCACATTCTTTACCATTGCAATCATAAAATAGTCTAATATCTTCATTTTTTCAACATACGTAGCTATTACCCTCGAAAACTAAAACTTTTGAAATAGGAAAAGAGCCTTTAATCACATTCTTTACCATTGCAATCATAAAATAGTCTAATATCTTCATTTTTTCAACATACGTAGCTATTACCCTCGAAAACTAAAACTTTTGAAATAGGAAAAGAGCCTTTAATCACATTCTTTACCATTTGCAATCATAAAATAGTCTAATATCTTCATTTTTTCAACATACGTAGCTATTACCCTCGAAAACTAAAACTTTTGAATAGGAAAAGAGCCTTTAATCACATTCTTTACCATTTGCAATCATAAAATAGTCTAATATCTTCATTTTTTCAACATACGTAGCTATTACCCTCGAAAACTAAAACTTTTGAAATAGGAAAAGAGCCTTTAATCACATTCTTTACCATTTGCAATCATAAAATAGTCTAATATCTTCATTTTTTCAACATACGTAGCTATTACCCTCGAAAACTAAAACTTTTGACATAGGAAAAGAGCCTTTAATCACATTCTTTACCATTTGCAATCATAAAATAGTCTAATATCTTCATTTTTTCAACATACGTAGCTATTACCCTCGAAAACTAAAACTTTTGAAATAGGAAAAGAGCCTTTAATCACATTCTTTACCATTTGCAATCATAAAATAGTCTAATATCTTCATTTTTTCAACATACGTAGCTATTACCCTCGAAAACTAAAACTTTTGAAATAGGAAAAGAGCCTTTAATCACATTCTTTACCATGTGCAATCATAAAATAGTCTAATATCTTCATTTTTTCAACATACGTAGCTATTACCCTCGAAAACTAAAACTTTTGAAATAGGAAAAGAGCCTTTAATCACATTCTTTACCATTGCAATCATAAAATAGTCTAATATCTTCATTTTTTCAACATACGTAGCTATTACCCTCGAAAACTAAAACTTTTGAAATAGGAAAAGAGCCTTTAATCACATTCTTTACCATTTGCAATCATAAAATAGTCTAATATCTTCATTTTTTCAACATACGTAGCTATTACCCTCGAAAACTAAAACTTTTGAATAGGAAAAGAGCCTTTAATCACATTCTTTACCATTTGCAATCATAAAATAGTCTAATATCTTCATTTTTTCACAGACGTAGCTATTACCCTCGAAAACTAAAACTTTTGACATAGGAAAAGAGCCTTTAATCACATTCTTTACCATTTGCAATCATAAAATAGTCTAATATCTTCATTTTTTCAACATACGTAGCTATTACCCTCGAAAACTAAAACTTTTGAAATAGGAAAAGAGCCTTTAATCACATTCTTTACCATTTGCAATCATAAAATAGTCTAATATCTTCATTTTTTCAACATACGTAGCTATTACCCTCGAAAACTAAAACTTTTGACATAGGAAAAGAGCCTTTAATCACATTCTTTACCATTTGCAATCATAAAATAGTCTAATATCTTCATTTTTTCAACATACGTAGCTATTACCCTCGAAAACTAAAACTTTTGAAATAGGAAAAGAGCCTTTAATCACATTCTTTACCATTTGCAATCATAAAATAGTCTAATATCTTCATTTTTTCAACATACGTAGCTATTACCCTCGAAAACTAAAACTTTTGACATAGGAAAAGAGCCTTTAATCACATTCTTTACCATTTGCAATCATAAAATAGTCTAATATCTTCATTTTTTCAACATACGTAGCTATTACCCTCGAAAACTAAAACTTTTGAAATAGGAAAAGAGCCTTTAATCACATTCTTTACCATGTGCAATCATAAAATAGTCTAATATCTTCATTTTTTCAACATACGTAGCTATTACCCTCGAAAACTAAAACTTTTGACATAGGAAAAGAGCCTTTAATCACATTCTTTACCATGTGCAATCATAAAATAGTCTAATATCTTCATTTTTTCAACATACGTAGCTATTACCCTCGAAAACTAAAACTTTTGAAATAGGAAAAGAGCCTTTAATCACATTCTTTACCATTTGCAATCATAAAATAGTCTAATATCTTCATTTTTTCAACATACGTAGCTATTACCCTCGAAAACTAAAACTTTTGAAATAGGAAAAGAGCCTTTAATCACATTCTTTACCATGTGCAATCATAAAATAGTCTAATATCTTCATTTTTTCAACATACGTAGCTATTACCCTCGAAAACTAAAACTTTTGAATAGGAAAAGAGCCTTTAATCACATTCTTTACCATTTGCAATCATAAAATAGTCTAATATCTTCATTTTTTCAACATACGTAGCTATTACCCTCGAAAACTAAAACTTTTGAAATAGGAAAAGAGCCTTTAATCACATTCTTTACCATGTGCAATCATAAAATAGTCTAATATCTTCATTTTTTCAACATACGTAGCTATTACCCTCGAAAACTAAAACTTTTGAAATAGGAAAAGAGCCTTTAATCACATTCTTTACCATTTGCAATCATAAAATAGTCTAATATCTTCATTTTTTCAACATACGTAGCTATTACCCTCGAAAACTAAAACTTTTGAAATAGGAAAAGAGCCTTTAATCACATTCTTTACCATTTGCAATCATAAAATAGTCTAATATCTTCATTTTTTCAACATACGTAGCTATTACCCTCGAAAACTAAAACTTTTGACATAGGAAAAGAGCCTTTAATCACATTCTTTACCATTTGCAATCATAAAATAGTCTAATATCTTCATTTTTTCAACATACGTAGCTATTACCCTCGAAAACTAAAACTTTTGACATAGGAAAAGAGCCTTTAATCACATTCTTTACCATTTGCAATCATAAAATAGTCTAATATCTTCATTTTTTCAACATACGTAGCTATTACCCTCGAAAACTAAAACTTTTGAAATAGGAAAAGAGCCTTTAATCACATTCTTTACCATGTGCAATCATAAAATAGTCTAATATCTTCATTTTTTCAACATACGTAGCTATTACCCTCGAAAACTAAAACTTTTGACATAGGAAAAGAGCCTTTAATCACATTCTTTACCATGTGCAATCATAAAATAGTCTAATATCTTCATTTTTTCAACATACGTAGCTATTACCCTCGAAAACTAAAACTTTTGAAATAGGAAAAGAGCCTTTAATCACATTCTTTACCATTTGCAATCATAAAATAGTCTAATATCTTCATTTTTTCAACATACGTAGCTATTACCCTCGAAAACTAAAACTTTTGAAATAGGAAAAGAGCCTTTAATCACATTCTTTACCATGTTGCAATCATAAAATAGTCTAATATCTTATTTTTTCAACATACGTAGCTATTACCCTCGAAAACTAAAACTTTTGACATAGGAAAAGAGCCTTTAATCACATTCTTTACCATTTGCAATCATAAAATAGTCTAATATCTTCATTTTTTCCATAGACAAAGCTATTACCCTCGAAAACTAAAACTTTTGAATAGGAAAAGAGCCTTTAATCACATTCTTTACCATTTGCAATCATAAAATAGTCTAATATCTTCATTTTTTCAACATACGTAGCTATTACCCTCGAAAACTAAAACTTTTGAAATAGGAAAAGAGCCTTTAATCACATTCTTTACCATTTGCAATCATAAAATAGTCTAATATCTTCATTTTTTCAACATACGTAGCTATTACCCTCGAAAACTAAAACTTTTGATAGGAAGAGCCTTTAATCATTTTTATTGCAATCATAAAATGTGTTAATATCTTTTTTTTCAAATACGTCTATTACCCTCGAAAACTACTTTTGAAAAAAAAAGCCTTTAATCACATTCTTTATTTGCAATCATAAAATAGTCTAATATCTTTTTTTTCAACATACGTAGCTATTACCCTCGAAAACTAAAACTTTTGAATAGGAAAAGAGCCTTTAATCACATTCTTTACCATTGCAATCATAAAATAGTCTAATATCTTCATTTTTTCCACATACGTAGCTATTACCCTCGAAAACTAAAACTTTTGACATAGGAAAAGAGCCTTTAATCACATTCTTTACCATGTGCAATCATAAAATAGTCTAATATCTTCATTTTTTCAACATACGTAGCTATTACCCTCGAAAACTAAAACTTTTGAAATAGGAAAAGAGCCTTTAATCACATTCTTTACCATTTGCAATCATAAAATAGTCTAATATCTTCATTTTTTCAACATACGTAGCTATTACCCTCGAAAACTAAAACTTTTGAAATAGGAAAAGAGCCTTTAATCACATTCTTTACCATGTGCAATCATAAAATAGTCTAATATCTTCATTTTTTCAACATACGTAGCTATTACCCTCGAAAACTAAAACTTTTGAAATAGGAAAAGAGCCTTTAATCACATTCTTTACCATGTGCAATCATAAAATAGTCTAATATCTTCATTTTTTCAACATACGTAGCTATTACCCTCGAAAACTAAAACTTTTGACATAGGAAAAGAGCCTTTAATCACATTCTTTACCATTTGCAATCATAAAATAGTCTAATATCTTCATTTTTTCAACATACGTAGCTATTACCCTCGAAAACTAAAACTTTTGAAATAGGAAAAGAGCCTTTAATCACATTCTTTACCATTTGCAATCATAAAATAGTCTAATATCTTCATTTTTTCAACATACGTAGCTATTACCCTCGAAAACTAAAACTTTTGAATAGGAAAAGAGCCTTTAATCACATTCTTTACCATTTGCAATCATAAAATAGTCTAATATCTTCATTTTTTCAACATACGTAGCTATTACCCTCGAAAACTAAAACTTTTGAAATAGGAAAAGAGCCTTTAATCACATTCTTTACCATTTGCAATCATAAAATAGTCTAATATCTTCATTTTTTCAACATACGTAGCTATTACCCTCGAAAACTAAAACTTTTGACATAGGAAAAGAGCCTTTAATCACATTCTTTACCATGTGCAATCATAAAATAGTCTAATATCTTCATTTTTTCAACATACGTAGCT
>NW_027064690.1:0-24960 GCF_032884065.1 Artemia franciscana
TTTATACTGATTTCCGAGCATAAAAATACACTATTTACCCATTAAACCTTTCTTTATCCATCAAAATGGCAATTTTACCCATTCAAAGTCTAAAAACTTGACAAAAATTACCTGGTTTCTAAAAAAGGAAGAAATACCCCAAAACTATCAACAGATCTAAATTAAAATCATATCGTCAAATTCAGCATATTTGAAAACCTTATGTCTAAGGTTTCAGACTCCTATCTTCAAAAATAATGACTTTTTTTTATAGAAAACAGAACGCGTATAAGTGTTAATTTATTTCGATGTCCATAATTAAATAATCTAAAATTTAACTTCCCATTTTCAGAGAAATTAAAGCTAGACATTGGCGAATTCGTTCCTAAAAGCAACTTAGTCTGTAATACAACTTAGTCTATACTTGATTTATTGACGCATAATTTGTATGTAGTAATGGTGGGTCAGGGTGCAGGCCAGAAATCCAGAGAGATGCCTAAGAAAATAATTTTTAACTCTATTAAATGAAAAAACAACATTTTTCCAGCTGAAAGTAAGGAGCAATATTAAACATAAAAAGGGACTAAAATTATGAATTCTATGACGAGGTTCTCTTCATTTTAAGTTTAAATGCTGCTCCTTACTTTCAGTTTCACTTCCTTAATTTTCACGGAAAAAAGGGGAAAAAGGGTATATGTATTTTGTAATTTTTTTGTTTCCTTTGGTCATCTCTCCCAACATACGCCGACGAAAAGTTAAATAAAATAATCTTGGACGGCAAATTTACCTTTGAAAACGCGGTAATTGTGACCAATAGTACGCATATGATTGCACAGTGTATTGGGAAGCATGAGGCCTAAAGGGGCAAAACTTCCTCAGATTTTGGCGATGATAGTTTAAATTGGATAATTATACTTCATTTGGAAAAGTCATTGTCCCAAAAAATCTTCATCTTGTACAGTTCAAACATTAAATTTGATTTAAATAGAAAATTTTGAGGGAAGGTAGGCATCCTCGTATTTACGGTAACCCTTGGCAAACTATAAAAAATGAACAGGCATTAAATAATAATAACAAATAAGTTTTCTCAAATCAAACAGTCGTGGTAACGAACTGTAGTAAGGAGCGACCCGGCTCAATAGTAACCAAAACTCTAAAAAATGGAATTTTGATACCAATAGCTACATCGAAAGAATCGCATTTTAATGCTGGTTTCAAATATATAAGTTTCATCAAGTTTAGTCTTACCCATCAAAAGTTACGAGCCTGAGAAAATTTGCGTCATTTTAGAAAATAGGGGGAAACGCCCCCTAAAAGTCATAGAATCTTAACGAAAATCACACCATCAGATTTAGCGTATCAGAGAACCCTACTGTAGAAGATCACGGATGCGTGTTTATTTGTTTTTTTGTTTTTTTGTTTTTTTTTCTTTTTCCCGGGGGTGATCGTATCGACCCAGTTGTCCTAGAATGTTGCAAGAGGGCTCATTCTAACGGAAATGAAAAGTTCTAGTGCCCTTTTTAAGTGACCAAAAAAATTGGAGGGCATCTAGGCCCCCTCCCACGCTAATTATTTTCCCAAAGTCAACGGATCAAAATTCTGAGATAGCCATTTTATTCAACGTAGTCGAAAAACCTTATAACTATGTCTTTGGGGACGACTTACTCCCCCACAGTCCCCGTGGGAGGGGCAACAAGTTACAAACTTTGACCTGTGCTTACATATAGTAATGGTTATTGGGAAGTATACAGGCGTTTTCAGGAGGATTTTTTTGGTTTGGGGGAGGGGTTGAGAAGAGGGGGATATGCTGGGGGAACTTTCCTTAGAGAATGTGTAATGGGAGAAGAAATTTTCCATGAAGGGAGAGCAGGATATAGGCTACTAGCATTATTAAAAAAAAAAAAATTAAAAAATAAAAGTGAAAAAGCTTTTTCAGCTGGAAGTAAGGAACAGCAATAAAATTTAAAACAAACAGAAATTATTACCCATATGAGGGGCTCACCTCCTTCTAATACCTCGCTCTTTACGCTAAAGTATTTTCAGTAATTTCAACTACTTATTCTACGGCTTTTGTGATTCAGGGGGTCATTCTTAATGAATTGGGATAAAATTTAAGCTTTAGTGTAAAGAGCGAGGTACTGACGATGGGGCGAATCCCCTCATATATGTAATAAAAACATGAGAATACAAAAGTTCTTTACGTAAGCTAATTTATAAGTTACGTAAATCTTTTGCCAATAAAAAGATTCGTAAAAAATTAAAAGTTCTAGTTGCCTTTTTAATTAACCAAAAAATCGGGGGGCAACTAGGTTTCGTCCCCCGCTCTTTTTTTCTCAAAATCATTCGGTCAAAATTATGAGAAAGCCATTAAGCCAAAAAAAAATATGCAAATTTCGTTTTGATTATTCCTCTGTGGAGAGCCAAAATCAAAACATGCATTGATTCAAAAACGTTCAGAAATTAAATAAAAAAACAAGTTTTTTTTAACTGAAAGTAAGGAGCGACATTAAAACTTAGAACGCACAGAAATTACTTCGTATATGAAAGAGGCTGCTTCCTCATCAACACCCCGCTCTTTACGCTAAAGTTTTTTACTGTTTAAAAAAGAAGAATTGAGAGAAAGAGTCAAACTTTAGCGTAAAGAGCGGGGCGTTGATGAGGAAGCAGCCTCTTTCATATACGAAGTAATTTCTGTGCGTTCTAAGTTTTAATGTCGCTCCTTACTTTCAGTTAAAAAAACTTGTTTTTTTATTTAATAAAACTAAAGAGCGACACTGAAAACTTAAATCGGACAGAAATTGTTTTGCGAATGAAAGGAGGCTGACTTTTACACTACTGTTTGACTTTAGTCCAAATCCTTAAGAAAGATAGCTTACAGAAATTTTACAAGCATTAGAGCATTGCACAAACTATTGCAGAAGTTTGTTGCAGAGAGTTTGGAACTGAAGAGTAGGTAACCCTATAATTACGGAATAGTTACTTCCATTTTTAAATTTTAATGTTTTTCTTTAGAGTCATTCAAGAAGATTAATCTTGCTCAATTAAAAAGAAAAAGAAAAAAAGAGGCAGATGTTTCTTTCAGTTTCCACTCGTGTTATTTTAAATAATTCAGAGCCCATATTTTCAAAATTTCCTCTCATTGAAAAGTTATGTTATGGTCATATTTAAATGTCTCGACAAAATATGGAGCAGTCCTGAGCAGTAGCTTGTGTTTAAGGTATGTGTATTTACATTTAGAGGGTTTCTTGAATCAGCCCTCTCCTACCCCAAAAATCTCCCATTCCAAAAGACCGGCTGAAGGGCTGCAAAACAGAGATCAGCACCACTGGTTTGGACCTTAAGGGTCCAGTGCTGTCTTTCTTACTTACATATTTACTCCAAAGTTATCCACGTGTTTCATTTCTTCCCAAACAAATATACCGCTGCTATAAGCTTCAGTTTAAACTCTCCATACGGTAAATAACTATGCTTTTGAAATAGCTTAAATTGCAGTAGAAATCAATTGCCCTTAGAAATCAGTTTTTGTTTCTCAGCTGAGTATACAGAGCTATTTCACGTGTTAGGCCCTTATAAATAGGAATTAAGAATCCTTCCTACCTTATGCTATCTCAATGTGTACAGTTTTACACACATTCTTTTGTATAATGCCCCAAAATTCATCTTCACTGTAATGAACTTTCGTTTAATTTTGCCAAAAGAAGAAATAATAAAATTTTATTATGACCTAAAATCTGAATTAAAATACATAATAAAAAGGAACATGCGTGGCATATAAAACAGAAAATTTTAAATAAAAAACAGCATCATTTTTGTTTTAAGTTACTCACGATGTGGGTGATAATTACAAAAAATTGTCTTTTTGAAGATACTATCAGTAAGCCGACATTTGGGCCCAACTACCGGCGAATATTCGGAAAATATAAAGTAGAAGAAAACCTTTCTCGTTAAACTTTAAAAAAGGGGTAGTATAACATATTTTAGAAGGAATTTAAATTATTTTAGAAAGAGTGTTAGTTGGAAATACTTTTAAGAATTCAAGAAAATATTAGTAGAGCAAAGAAATACACAATTTCCAACACAACAACAAGAGAAATGACAACTTTTGCTGCTTCTCTTTGGTGCTTGTAAAGTAATCATAATCAATCTGAATGTTTTTATTTCCATTTAGGAAACAATCAAAAGAGAGATGAGAAAGGCCGATTTTATGGTGGATATGGC
This sequence comes from Artemia franciscana, assembly GCF_032884065.1. Lineage (NCBI taxonomy): Eukaryota > Metazoa > Arthropoda > Branchiopoda > Anostraca > Artemiidae > Artemia > Artemia franciscana. Next base: position 4,198 of record NW_027064690.1, read on the forward strand.
TTCGGCTATCCATATTACGGATACGGTGGATATGGACTTGGAGGATTTGGAGGCTATGGTGGCTATGGAGGCTATGGTGGCTTTTACGGATAGACTAGAGAGGCTCTCAAATATCTCGTGTTACTGCTGCTGTTAGCTGTTATAAGCAAAATATTTTGTTGCTTCTTTGTTAGATTAATTTTAAATAATATACATTGTATTTTATGCGTGTTTCTACCAATTCTCTAAGCAACAACAAGAGATTTATGGCAATTACAAAACACTCAAGTATAGCCTGGTCAGATGTGCTATATACTATATGAATGTTTCATTTCCACAGATTCTACAGCAATTGCAGCCATGAAAAGTGACATCTATTGGGAATCTCATTAATCGAGTTATTCCCAAAACAGGTCTGTGTGAAGACCCTGATTTAAATCCTGCACACATTATGAGAAACAACCATTTTAAGAAGCAGAACTTGTGTATAGGGTGGAAAACACTTAATTATTATAACTCAACAATGAAGAAAAATTGAAAAACGAAAGAAGAGAGAGAGAGAGAGAGAGAGAGAGAGAGAGAGAAAGAGAGAGAGAGAGAGAGAAAGATATATATATATATATATATATATATATATATATATATATATATATATATATATATATATATATATATATATATACTGCTGATGATGAACACTGTATGTGTGTTCGAAATATCCAGTTAGATAATTTTATATCTGTTCACTGTCAATAAAAAGGTTTCATCCCCATTTTGAGCTGTTTACTTTCGTCATGGTAGTGTGGTCTTCGAAGTTTTTTCCGTAACTTGAGAGTGTTATTAATTTAAAGTTTAAATTCACTTTTGCATTAATTGAAATAATTTTTTAGTTAATCCCTGCTCGTTTTTTAATATAAATAATCAAACAGTTCGTGGTAACGAACTATAGTAGGGTAACGAACGACCCAGTTCAATAGTAAACGAAACTCTAAAAAACGGAATTTTGATGCTACAAGATATGTCAAAAGAATCGAATTTTCATGCTAATTCTAAATATATAAGTTTCATCAGATTTAATCTTTGTCATCAAAAGTTACGAGCCTGAGAAAATTTGCCTTATTTTGGAAAATAGGGAGAAACACCCCCTAAAAGTCAAAGAATCTTAACGAAAATCACACCATTGCATTCAGCGTGTCAGAGAACCATATAGCAAAAATTTATCTATCTACAATAATTGTGGAGGGGACAACCCATTTCATATACGGAGTAAAAACTTTACTCCATATACTTACTATTTATTTACTCCGTATATGAAATGGATCGTCCCCTCCAGAATCCATCGCTTTTTACGCTAAAGTTTGACTCTTTGCCACAATTCTGCTTTTTAAAACAATTAAAAGCTTTAGCGTAAAGAGCGAGGGATTGCGGATGGGACAACCCATTTCATGTTCGGAGTAATTTCTGTTCGTTTTGTTTTCGTGTCACTCCTTACTTTCAGTTTGAAAAACTAGTTTTTTTAATTTAATAAAAAATAAAAAAAACTATCCTGAGGACTAACATTAAAAGTTAAAACAAACAGAAATTACAATGTATATGAGGATGATGCCTCTCCCAAACACCTTGCTCTTCACGCTAGAGCATTTTAGCAATCAAACAGTTCGTGGTAATGAAATGTAGTAAGGAGTGACCCGGCTCAATAGTAACTGAAACTTTAAAAAACAGAATTTTGACATCAATAGTGACATCAAAAGAATCGCATTTCAATGCTGATTTTTAACCTATATGTTTCATCAAGTTTAGTTATACCTATCAAAAGCTAAGAGTCTCAGAAAATTTGCATTATTTTAGAAAATAGGGAGAAACACCCTCTATAAGTCACAGAATCATAACGAAAATCATACCATCAGATTAAACGTATGAGAGAGCCCTACAGTAGCAGCTACAAGCTCTTATCTACAAAAATGTGGAATGTTGTATTGTTTGCTAGAATAGAGATCACGGATGCATGTTTACTTTTTGCTGTTTTTTTTTTCTCCAGGGGTGATCGTATCGACCCAATTGTCCTAGAATGTCGCAAGAGAGTTTATTTTGACAGAAATTTAAAGTTCTAGTGCTCTTTTTAAGTGACCAAAAAATTAGAAGGCACTTGGGACCCCTCCCACGGACCCCTCTCCCAAAAGTCACCAGGTCAAAATTTTGAGATAGCTTCTCTGTTAAACTTAGTCGAAAACCTCATAACTTTGTCTTAATCCCCTACAGTACCCGGGTGAGGGGCTGCAAGTTACAAACTTTGACCATTATTTACATATTAATAGTGATGGTTATTATGAAGTGTATAGACGTTTTCAGGGGAACGAATAACTCTTTACGCTAAAGTTTTTTATTTTTTTTAAGTAGAATTGTTAATCCAACTTTGGCGCAAAGAGTGGGGTACTGAGAAGAAGAAAACCCCTTTCATATACTGAATAAGTTCAGTTCGTATTAGGTTTCAATTTTGCTACTTACCTGCAGTTAAAAACTCATTTTTTAATTTAATTTTAAAAAAGCTTCTTATTGTCCAAATTTAAAAAAAATCTTGCTTTTCAGGAATCGTTTGTAAAAATTTCGGAGAAAACTCCTAAATTTAGCACAAAGAGTGATGTGCTGAGGGGGAGGCAAACCCAAGACAAATAAAAATAATTCCGTATTGAAATCCTGGTAAATTTCCGCCAGTGAAAAATTTTTCTTGAAAAGTTGGCCCCCAAATACTTCACTCACCACTGAAAATTCTAACCATAGAAAACAGCCCTAGCGAAAAATTCAACCCCCACCAAACGAAAATGTAAGCACATTTTTCAATAACAAAGACCAAACGTAAGCAATGGGTAAATTTTACAGCTTAAAAATCTTCTCATTGGGGTTTTGGGGGAGGGGTCATTTATATTCAAGACATAGTTTTTGGGCCTTTCAACTATGATGAACAAACTATCTGTATCAAAATTTTTATCTGATGATTTTGGCAGGAATGGGCGGAAGAGTATGTTAGTTACCCTCCAATATTTTTGATCACTCGAAAAGGGCAATAACACTTTTAATTTCAGTTCAAATGACCCCTCTCCCAGAATTATAGGCACTGGGTCAATACGATCATCCCCAAGGAAGCCAAAAAACAAATAAATAAACAAAAAACTACAAATAAAAACGCATTCTTGATCTTTCTACTGACAAAAAAATAAATCGAAATTCCATTTTTTTTTTTTTTTTTTTGCAGAAAAAGCTACAAATTTCCATAGTAGGGTTCCCTAATATGCTGAATTTTGATGTTGTGATTTTCTTAAGAATTTTTTTACTTTTAGGATGTGAAACACCCTAAAAAGTAGGGTGTGAAACACTCTTTTTCGATAATCAGGCACATTTTCTTAGACTTTGATGGGCAACACTGATGGGAAGCAATTTGATGGGCAAATACGAATGGTATGACTCTGGTATATATGCGGAATTAGCATATTAAGTTAATTCTTTTATAAAATACTTATGGGTATCAAAATTCTGTCTTTTAAAGTTTTGGTCACCATTGAACCGCGTTGCTCCTTCCTTGCAGTTTGTTACCACGCATTATTTGATCATTAAGTAAATAAGTGAACCTAGTTAACAAGAAAATAGCAAAAATATTCTGTAGTTCCCGAATCAGTGCAAGATGGCAATTTTTCTCATTATGCAGTTATTTTTAATCAGATTTATATACTTTTGGTTACTATATCCTTGGGCTCACTCTTTACTAAGTTACAGCTACTACTGTGACCCTTATAATCTTGGGTTAAATCAAAACTGACTTATATATTATACTAGCTGTTGGGGTTATATATATATATATATATATATATATATATATATATATATATATATATATATATATATATATATATATATATATATATATATATATATATAGATATATAATATATATATATATATATATTTAGTATGGGGTTATATATATAATATATATATATATATATATATATATATATATATATATATATATTTAGTATGGGGTTATATATATACATATATATATATATATATATATATATATATATATATATATATATATATATATATATATATATATATATATATATAAATATATATATATATATAAATTTAGTTTTCATTATAACGAACTCTTAAATAAATATCAAAAGAATTATCTGGAAATACTTAAGGAAATTTTCAACTAATTTCGGAGGTCCGACAAATGATGATGTAGCGGCATTTATTTTGAATTGTGTTTCTAATAGAGCGGATTTTTTTAAAAATAGCCACATGGTAACGATGAATTCTATAATTATTTAGTTCATTCAATTTTTTTTGCATTGTGTTAATATTTGTGATTTGGTAAAATAATCATATTTAGTTTACCTATTGTTGCTAAAAAGAGGGATATATTAACATTATAAGCTTGTTTTGGTGTTACTTGGTTGTTTTACATTTGAAATTTTTTTCATACGCATGTATTTTGGGGGTGATACCTGACACGGGGATGCCATGGATATTCTGTGGTAGCCACAACACTTTGCTGGGTAGAGAATTTAAAGTGGCGAAACCCTATAGGCAAGTGTATTCTCCTGATGAGCCCTTGTGTTGGGTTGCTGCCTCTGAATTATTTGTCTTTATTATTTTTTCTATTGTTTGGTAAATGACGACTTATACTTATTGACGACATGACTGCCTGTCCATGGATTATTCTTTATGGTTGATTGTGTATTGCTATGCTGTTTGACCTATGTTATTGTATGGATGAGTAGGGTTAAGGCCTCATTAAAGTGCTGGTCTATATTAATCACTAATTTAGGAAAACAGTCTTCCTTTTCTCTTTCTGTCTTTTTTTTTATGTGTTTGTGCTGTTGCATTGGTGATTTCTCTTTTCATGATATATATATATATATATATATATATATATATATATATATATATATATATATATATATATATATATATATATATACAAACATGACGTCAGTCAACGGACAAACAAACAACTTATTTTTATATATATAAATACAAATAAAAATATATTCATCATCGATGTTGCCTCAGTAGTGTCTACTTTATTGTAAGATATAGAAGAGAATGTGTTCGTTAACTGCAAAGACAAGACGACATGAAAAACTTAAGGAATATCGATTTGACTTAACATCCAATATGTCCAATTAAAGTAAATAGCAGTCAAATTAGCGAACAATTCTTTTGATAGTATGATTACTTCCTAAAATGGTGTTAGTAGGTTGTACTTGGAATTCTGGATCTTTAATTGCCATTTACTAGAATATAATAGATTAAGCAATTAGGATGTTATGCATATACAGTACTCATACAATGTAATCAGTACATTTTCCAAACTTTGATCACGCTTGGAATAAACTGTTGATAATAAACCGTCATTTTGTTTTGTTTGTTTTCATACTAAGAAAAAATTTACAATGAAGTTGTTTTCGAGCTTGGAAATCGGGAGGCCAAGCAAAATAGCTTTTTAGAAAGTTTTGAACGGTTCGAGTATTTCAAAAAGCTTTATCCCCATCATTCTAGTCTTTGCTAAGTTTGTTGTTAGACAAAACAATATGATAGAAATAGGACTTCCCTGCTGGAAAACCTTAAAGCCACTGAAAAAGAATTGTTAGACTTGGTAATTTCGGTAGTTTGATTACAGTCGAGTTTACATTCCTTTTGTGGCGGTATTTTTCCACTATGCTTATGCTATTACATTTGGTTGGTCATTTAAAACTGACTGAACGCTACCTATATAAGATAAGAGGGCTATAAAAGGGTTGTCTTGATATATTTTGATATTAAAAAAATTATTAGAGTTTCGGCTTCAATTGACCCCGGCTGCTCTTTAATTACTAACAATAAGATGGTATGAGACCCATTGGTAGAAATGCTTGCATTAGAGGCAGTCGTTTGGGAGGTTTATTTTCAAATTCGTCTGTATTAGTTAATTGTTTCATTATTATGGTTCCTCGTAGTCCATATTACGTTTCTTATCTTTCAGCTAAATATAACTGTGGATGATTAGTTTTCGGCCCTTGATTAGTTTAAGTCCAAAGGAATCTCAACTTTTAATATTTTCAAGAATCAACAATTATTATCCATGGACATAAAAATTTATTCTTATAGGAACCTAATTAAATGTACAAATCAGTTCTGAACTTAGGTTCGGTGTAGGCTGAATATTCAACATGTAGTCATCATATTGAAGCGTGACTTCACAATTATATTAGTGTTTTATTTTGTCTACTGGGGGCTTCTGCTTGAGATATTTTAGGTGATGAACCAAAATATATCCCTTAGTATTGTTCATTTTAAAAAGACTTTACACATATATTGTACTAAATATACGAGTTTTAGTTTTTATGCGATTTCAACGACTAGGACTACTGATCTTGTAGGTATGTGTTTAGAGTTAAGCGTCATGTCTTCGATTTGTCATTATGTTAAATATTTATCTCTCTCTCCCTCTCTCTTTTGTCCATTTTTCTCTCCCCCCCCCCTTCTCTCTCTCTCTCTGCTTTCTTTCTTTTGTTTTTACTTTAGGTTCCATTAATCCCTTGTTGGTCCTTTGAGAATTGGTAGAAATTCGTATAAATACTATGTATATTATATAAAATTATTTGAACAATAATGCAACAAAACTTTTTCCTTGTAACAGCTAACAGCAGCAGCAACACCAAATTATTTGATAGCCTTTCCATTTTAACCATAAAAGCCACCATAGCCTCCATAGCCTCCATAGCCACCATAGCCTCCATATCCTCCAAGGCCATATCCACCGTATCCGTAATATGGATAGCCGAAGCCATATCCTCCATAGAATCTGCCTTTCTCGTCTCTCTTTTGATTGTTTCCTAAATGGAAATAAGAATATTCAGTTTGAATATGGTTACTTTACAAGCACCGAAGAGAAGCCGCAAAAGTTGTCATTTCTCTTGTCGTTTTCTAGAAAGCTTTACCATAGGAGGTTGTTTATTTCTTGGCTCTACAAACATTTTCTTGAAGTTTTAAAAGTACTCCCAAGTAACACTCTTTCTAAGAAAATTTAAAATACTTTTACAATATATTCTACCCCCCACTTGTTTAAATTGTGAAGAGAGAGGCTTTCCACTATTTTATATTTTTCAAATATTCCCCGATAATTTTTCCCTAAATTGGAAGGATTCTAAATTCCTTTTCATAAGTGCCTAGCACTTGAAATAGCTAGGTATACTCAGCCGAGAAACAAAAAACTGATGATACAAGGGCAACTGATTTCTACTGCAATTTAAGCTATTTCAAAAACATAGTTAATTACCGTTTGGAGTGTTTAAACTAAAGCTTATAGCAGCGATGTAGACACGTTAAGGAAGAAATGAGTTGAAATAATACACGTAAAATTAAAACCATGGGGACATCTTCGGAGTAAATATATAAGTAAGAATGACAGCGCTAGAACCTTAAAGTCCAAACTAGCGGTGCGGATCTCCTTTTCGTGGCCCTTCAGTCGGTTTACTGGGATTGGAGATTTTTGGGGTCGGAGAGGGCAGATTTAAGACACTCTCAATGTAAATACATATACTTTAAACACAAGCTACAGCTCAGGTCGGTTCCATATTTTGTGAAGACAGTTAAATACAACCACAAAACAAGTTTTCAATGACAGAAAATTTTAAAAATATGGGTTCTAAATTGTTAAATATAACACGACAGGAAATTGAATAAAACTGTGGCCTCAATTTTACTAACTTGAGCAAAACTAATCTTCTTAAATGACAATAGAGAGAGACATTAAAATTTAAACACAGAGTAAAGCTTTTTCGTCTCATTAATAAGTAAAAATACATTTCAGTGTACATGAAATCAGTGTACCCTTACCGCAGTAGCATTCTTTATAAATGTACACAGGCTCAGCTTTAAGGGGGGAGGGTATTTTTTGTATAGATATGTCGAAATCTCAAAAGCTTATTCTATAAGTAAATGTTCATTAGTTTTGGTTAATGACATATTTCATTCGAATAACCTTGGGGGATTTCTCCATTCTCGCCTGAGTTCTTGGATTTTTTTTTACTATGCTGAATAAAATGGCTATTTCAAAATTTTGATCGTATGACTTTGGGAAAAAATGAGCATGGGAGGAGGTCTTGATGCCTTCAAATATTTGGTCACTTTAAGAGAGCGCTAGAACTATTCATTTTCGTTAAAATGAACCCCCTTACAACATTCTAGGACTACTTGGCCGATACGATCACCCCTTGGGGACAAAACAAATAAAAAAACAAAATTCCACACTTTAGCAGATATGAGCTTAAAACTTCTACAGTAGGGTTCTCTGATTTGCTAAACTGATGGTGTGATTTTCCTTAAGATTTTATGATTATCTGGAATGTTTTCCCCTTTTTTTTAAAAATAAGGCAAATTTTCTCAGGCTCTTAACTTTTAATGAGTAAAACTAAACCTGAGAAAACTTATACATGAAAAATCAGCATTAAAATTTTATTCTTTACATGTATATATTGGTATCAAAGCTCCGTTTTTTTTGGAGATTCGGTTACTATTGAACCGGGTCGCTCTTTACTACAATTCGTCACCACGAACTGTTTGATCCATCTGGAATATTGAGCGATTCAGTTTAGTTAAATAAAGCTTTAAAATAAATACGGAAATATTTTTCTGCAACAATAAGGTAGGTATCATCCTTAACCACCATTATAAAAGTGAAATTGAAATTTAGCGACATACTAAATTTCCTCTTTTTACCCCATGGCCCTTTTTACCCTTCTCTGAAAATCCATGGAGAAGAACACAATTCTTACACATTTTGTGTTAACGAACTGTAAGTAAGATGCGACTTGGCTCAATAGTAACAGAAACTCTAAAGAACAGACTTTGATTACAATAGATATATGAAAAGATTTGATTATTAATACTGATTTTAAATACATAAGCTTCATCAAGTTTAGTCCCGATCTTCAGAAGCTACGAACCCGAGAAAATTTCTCTAATTATCAAAAAAAGGGGAAAATGTCCCCCTAATGTCCCCTAAAAGCTTTAATATTGCTTCTTACTTTTTGTTTAGAAATTTGTTGTTTTTTTATTTAATCGAGTTAAAAAATATTTATTAGGTATCTCTGAATTTCCGGCCTACACCCTGACCCACCATTACCAAACGCAATTATTCATTACTAAACGCAAGTTCAAAAGAAATCAAGTAAAGAGAGTGGTATTATAGACTAAGTAGCTTTTAGGAACGAATCTGCCGATGTGTAGCTTTAATTTCGCTGAAAATGGGAGATTGGATATTAGATTATTCAATATTAGATATTGAAATAAATTAAAACGCATCCTCGTTCTGTTTTCTGGCAAAAAATAAAAAGTTCATTATTTTTGCAGATAGAAACCTGAAACCTTTGACGCAATGCTTTCAGATACGCTGAATCTAAAAGCCTGATTTTAACTTATATCTTCTGATAATCTGGGGATATTTCCTCCTTTTTTAGAAATAAGGCTATTTTCGTCAACTTTTTAAATTTTGATGATTAAAATTCACCATTTTGAGGAATAAAAAAACTGTTGACAGGTATAAAGTGTATTTTTTATGTTTGGAAATCAGCATAAAAACGCGATTTTCTTATGTCAGTATTGTTATCAAAATTCTATTTTCTAGAGTACTGGTTACTATTGGGCTGGGCAGCTCCTTGATTATAGTTCGTCACCGTCAACTATTTAAATAAGGAATAGAACGCACACACATACAGTGCACATTGACACATACAGTCTTTAAAATTCGAATTGGAAATTTGTTTATTAGAAATTAAAATTTGGAAAGTTGTAAACAATTTGGCAATTTCTAATGATGATAAATCACCAATAACAAAAACTCGTGCTACAATTTACACCCCTTTCGACTTAGAAAAAAAAATCTTGTTAGGGCTTTGAGGATGTCGCAAACAGTTAATTATATCTTAGTAAAGTTTATTACTATCAGTACCTTTGCAGGTTCTTTTCTGGCTGTTGGTTGATTTGTAAATGAAAACTGAGACAGTTAAATGTTAGGTGACAATATCGTTTACAGGAAAATTCAGAAGTTTATCAAGATCTTAGATTATTGATCATGGCTATTCGAAAATCAGGTATATACAGCCCGTGTTCATTAGTTATGTGACGGATTCCTTACTTTCATTAGAGTCTTGTCTTCTTTCTGCAAAATCATCAAATTGTAACGTTCCAAAGGCTTCTGCCTCTCTTGGTCTGGCAGTGGTAAAACTGACTAGACACATGAAGAGGATGCAAATAACCTGAAAAGGAGTAATTTAATTACCTAATTTATTATTTTTAACATTCATCTTTTGTTTAAAATTACACAATATGGTACAAATTCAGGCGGAAATTCACTGCAAAGTTAATGTAGGTAATTTTAGGACGGTAGTGAATTGATTTGTTAATCTGAAATAGTTTTTATATCATACAAATATAATTTTCAAATTCATGGCTGTAGAGCATGCGTAACAGTTAGAGACTATCAATTTTACCAAATATGAAGTCCTAGTAGGGAGCTGACACCAGTTTGTATAACTGATTATAACAAGGTACTTAACTTTGTAATCGATACTTTATAACCAGTTAGTTTTATTTGATAAGCGGTTTGATTTCTCATAAACAGTTCATATATTTAGAGAAAATATTTGGCTAAAGAGAAATAAGACCTTCAAAAAGTAAAAATATATGTAATATTTCCAGAGGGTTTTTGCTTGATAACATTTTCATTGTGTTCGGGTCAAAAATTACTGTGGCAAGTGCCAAAACAATCGAGTTCAGCAAGTTTTTTAAAGCAAGGACTTGGGTCGCTTAAAAGAAGCATAGAACTTATAAATTATTAATTTAAGAAAGTAATTTCAAAACACAAGTTTTCCAAAGAAGAGTAAAGAGTTTCATCAAGCCATGAATAAGTAAAAATAAAGTCAATAATCTTCCTAACGTAATACTACAGTAAATCACTAATAATAAATAAATGAAACTCTAAACGAACAGATATTACAATAAATAGCCAAATCAAACTTAAAACAAAAAATAACATTAACAGGGTTGGTAGAACAATTGCCTTCTCAAGACCAACACAAAATTGGCAATTTACTGAATAAACAAATAATAAAACAACCACAACAACAAAATAACCCTGGATTGTCAGTTTGATTGACATGTACTGACATTTATTCCCTAAAGGTTTTAATAATTTTATTTTTATGAAGGTAAGAATGGTGAAAAAATTTCAAATGTCTTTAGTTTGTATTTTGATTTATCCTTTATTATCGCAAAACTACATGTCAGAAAATTTGTAACAGCAAACAGGTCAGCAGTCTTCAGCAGCTGTTGGCTTATTAATCAAGACTTGCAAGGAAGGATTGTCTAGAAAATAAAAAGTCTCGTTGAACCTAAGAAACTACATCCTAGTTTTGGAACATATCCAGGACCGAATCTAAGTTTTTTTTTGGGGGGGACGGGGCTTAGAAAAGATATTTGCTGGGAGGGGGAATTTATGATTTTTTTCGAAAAGTTTCATAAATTTGTTCATATTCATTTTAGTTACTTTTTTTTGTCGGATAAACATTCAGAGGGGGGAGGGTATAACCCCTCCCCTATGGATACTGTCTTCAACATACTTCATATGATGTCTCTACATGAGATACACCCAATAAAAGCTGGTATGACCAGTATGTACGAGCCATCGTGGAATATGAGACAATGAAGTTGCAATTTTGTAGGAAACACTATATTATATGTGCAATAGTGCAAAGAAATTTTTACCAGGGGTTAATGATCTCCAAATGCTTGGGGATTTGGTTGAATAAGATGATGTTAATAAATTTAAGCACATGAAAGGCGTTACCAGGCAGTATCATTTCAAGCAAAATAAAAATGACTTGGTTCTAAACAAATCTGAAAACCAAAAAAGTGTGGTTACTACTACTATTACTACTACTAATAACTCACTGCAGCACCAAGCCGCCTGAGGCCAACACAGCTACGCACGCTCCTTCTCCAACCTAATATATTTAAAGCCTCCCTCTTTAAACCCTCCAGGAAGTTCCCATTTCCTTTAAATCTTTATGTATGACATCCTCCCAACCCAGACAAGGACGACCTGCTTTCCGTGTAGCCCCAGATGGTCTTGCACAGTTTGTTAATTTGTTAGCCAGTGTAGTCTTTTTTAGATGGATAGGGGGGTTACCTGGGGCCTAAAAAAGCTTTCTAGTTCAATATTTTAACAGATTCTTTACTTGGATGACATAATAACCACCAAAGGATCATATATTCAACTTATGATATCCTTGCATAAGGAGGAGTATATTATTCAGTTGATCCATGATCAGTCCCTGCAACTTAGAAGCCGATGGGGGTAAAAGTTCCTGTTTGATCGCGGAAATATCACTTGATAAGCTGAATATTTGCATAATAATACTTTAGATGCACTAAACAAGCTCTTTTTTGAAAAGTATTGTGCTGTAAAAATAAAATTTGAATTAAAAGATTGTTTACTTGTGTGGGAGTGGAGCAGAGAGGGGCAAATTTGGTAGCCTTCTATATAGTTATAATAGGTTGGGCTTAGTACTGGAAAAAAAGAACTTTAAAAAACTGATTTCCAACAAAATGCAAACAAAATTGGAAACAAAATTTAGTTTCGTATTTCAAGTAAAACTAAAGAGAAAAAATCCTTTTGTCCATTAAAACAATTTTTACTCGATTTCAAATGCTTTGATGTTTGAGTTGCTGTTTTTAGGAGGTTGAAGCAAAATATCATAGTAAAGAATAAAAAATTAAGGAAGGGTAAGTTGGGCAACATCCCCCATAAGAAGAAGACTTTAAATTCTCGTGCCACTCGGTAGTTTCATCAGAAAAAAATAATTATTTCTTTTAATTAAATTAAATAAAAAAAACTAGTTTTTTTAACTGAAAGTAAGGAGCGACATTAAAACTTAAAACGAACAGAAGTTACTCCGTATATGAAATGGGTTGTCCCCTCCGCAGTCCCACGCTCTTTACACTAAAGTTTGACTCTTTGCCACAATTCTACTTTTTAAAACAATTAAAAACTTTAGCGTAAAGAGCGTGGGACTGCGGAGGGGACAACCCATTTCATATACGGGGTAACTTCTGTTCGTTTTAAGTTTTAATGTCGCTCCTTACTTTCAGTTAAAAAAAACTAGTTTTTTTATTTAATTTCTGAACGTTTTTGAATTAATGCATGTTTGATTTTGGCTCTCGGCACATAAATTATTGAAATGAAATTAGTATTTTAATTTTTTTTTGGCTAAATGGCTTTCTCTTAATTTTGATGAGACAATTTTGAGAAATAAGGGGTGGGGAAGGAGGCCTAGCTGCCCTCCAATTTTTGGTTACTTAAAAAGGCTACTAGAACTTTTAATATTCAACGAACGTTTTTATTAGTAAATTAAATAAAAAAAAACTAGTTTTTTTTAACTGAAAGTAAGGAGCGACATTAAAACTTAAAACGCACAGAAATTACTTCGTATATGAAAGAGGCTGCTTCCTCATCAACGACCCGCTCTTTACGCTAAAGTTTGACTCTTTCTCTCAATTCTTCTTTTTAAAACAGTAAAAAACTTTAGCGTAAAGAGCGGGGCGTTGATGAGGAAGCAGCCTCTTTTATATACGAAGTAATTTCTGTGCGTTTTAAGTTTTAATGTCGCTCCCTACTTTCAGTTAAAAAAACTTGTTTTTTTATTTAATTTCTGAACGTTTTTGAATCAAATGCATGTTTTGATTTTGGCTCTCCGCAGAGGAATAATCAAAACGAAATTTGCATTTTTTTTTTTTTTTTTTTGGCTCAATGGCTTTCTCATAATTTTGATCGAATGATTTTGAGAAAAAAAGAGCGGGGGACGAAGCCTAGTTGCCCCCCGATTTTTTGGTTAATTAAAAAGGTAACTAGAACTTTTAATTTTTTACGAATCTTTTTATTGGTAAAAGATTTACGTAACTTATAAATTAGCTTACGTAAAGAACTTTTGTATTCTCATGTTTTTATTACATATATGAGGGGATTCGCCCCATCGTCAGTACCTCGCTCTTTACACTAAAGCTTAAATTTTATCCCAGTTCATTAAGAATGACCCCCTGAATCACAAAAGCCGTAGAATAAGTAGTTGAAATTACTGAAAATACTGTAGCGTAAAGAGCGAGGTATTAGAAGGAGGTGAGCCCCTCATATGGGTAATAATTTCTGTTTGTTTTAAGTTTTATTGCTGTTCCTTACTTCCAGCTGAAAAAGCTTTTTCACTTTTATTTTTTAATTGTTTTTTTTTAAATAATGCTAGTAAATCCTGCTCTCCTTCATGGAAATTTTCTTCTCCCATTACAAATTCTCGAAGGAAAGTTCCCCCAGCATATCCCTCTCTTCTCAACCCCTCCCCCAAACCAAAAAAATCCTCCTGAAAACGCCTGTATACTTCCCAATAACCATTACTATATGTAAGCACAGGTCAAAGTTTGTAACTTGTTGCCCCTCCCACGGGGACTGTGGGGGAGTAAGTCGTCCCCAAAGACATAGATATAAGGTTTTTCGACTACGCTGAATAAAATGGCTATCTCAGAATTTTGATCCGTTGACTTTGAGAAAATAATTAGCGTGGGAGGGGGCCTAGGTGCCCTCCAATTTTTTTGGTCACTTAAAAAGGGCACTAGAACTTTTCATTTCCGTTAGAATGAGCCCTCTTGCAACATTCTAGAACAACTGGGTCGATACGATCACCCCTGGGAAAAAGAAAAAAAAAAAAAACAAAAAAACAAAAAAACAAAAAAACAAAAAAACAAATAAACACGCATCCGTGATCTGCCTTCTGGCAAAAAATATAAAATTCCACATTTTTGTAGATAGGAGCTCGAAACTTCTACAGTAGGGTTCTCCGATACGCTGAATCTGATGGTGTGATTTTCGTTAAGATTCTATGACTTTTAGGGGGCGTTTCCCCCTATTTTCTAAAATAACGCAAATTTTCTCAGGCTCGTAACTTTTGATGGGTAAGACTAAACTTGATGAAACTTATATATTTAAAAACCAGCATTAAAATGCGATTATTTTGATGTAGCTATTGGTATCAAAATTCCATTTTCTAGAGTTTTAGTTACTATTGAGCCGGGTCGCTCCTTACTACAGTTCGTTAGCACGAACTGTTTGAAAATATACGTAACTTAAGAATTAACTTACGTAACAAACTTTTATATTCTTATATTTTTATTATGTGTACGAGGGGGTTTGTACCCTCGTTAATACCTCGCTCTTTACACTAAATCGTAAGTTTTGTCCTAATTCTTTAAGAATGACCCCTGAATCAAAAAGGCTGTAGAATAAATAGTTGAAATCACTAAAAATATTTTAGCATAAAGAGCGAGGTATTTATCTCCTCCTAAATACCTCGCTCTTTATGCTAAAGTATTTTTAGAACCCCTCATATGCGTAATAATCTCTGTTCGTTTTAAATTTCGATGATATTTCTTACTTTCATTTGAAAAAAACGTTTTCATGTTTATTTTTTCATTGTTTTTTTTTTATAGTAATGCTAGAAAATCCTGCGCCCTTTTCATTGAATTTTTCTTCCCCCATGACGTATTCCTCAAAGGAAAGATACTCCCACAAAGCCCTCTCCAATCAACCCCACCCGCCAAACCAAAAAATCCCCCTAAAAAACGTCTGTACACTTCCTAATAACCATTATTATATGTAAACCCTGGTCAAAGTTTGTAACTTGCAGCCCCTCCCTCAGGGATTGTGGGAGAGTAAGTCATTCCCAAAGACATAGTTATTATGGTTTTCGACTATGCTGAACAAAATGGATATCTTAAAATTTTAATCTGTTGACTTTTGGAAAACAATGAGCATGGGAGGGGGGCCTATTTGCCCTCCAATTTTTTGGTCACTTAAAAAGGGCACTAGAACTTTTCATTTCTGTTAGAATGAGCCCTCTCGCGACATTCTAGGACCAGTTGGTCGATAAGATGACCCCTGGAAAAAAAACAACAAACAAACAAATAAACACACACCCGTGATTTGTCTTCTGGCAAAAAATACAAATTTCCACATTTTTTAGATAGGAGCTTGAAATTTTTGCTATAGAGTTCTCTGATATACCAAATGCGATAGTGTTATTTTCGTTAAGATTCTAAGACTTTTAGGGGATGTTTCCCCCTTTTTTCCAAAATAGGGCAAATTTTCTCAGGCTCGTAACTTTTGATGACAAAGACTAAATTAATCGAAACTTATATATTTAGAATCAACGTAAAAATTCGATTCTTTTGATGTATCTTTTAGCATCAAAATTTCGTTTTTTAGAGTTTCGTTTACTATTGAGCCGGGTCGCCCCTTACTACAGTTCCTTACCACGAACTGTTTGAAAAGAAAATAATTCGGTATTTCGGGGCTTCTGACATTATTACTCCTTTGCGGAAGTTAGGCTCAAAATTGAAAAAGGATTATATTTTTTCTCTGGGCCCCTTCCACCTCTTAGTTCGTTTATTTTCCCGTTAGTTTTCACCTGTTTTCGCTTTATAGTTGTGTTATCTCTTAGCAGTTCTTTCGTTAGTTGAGTTATGGTTGTGGGTATATATGTTTTATCGCTCGTATAGTTGTGTTATTTTCAAATTATACTCCATAATAGAGAGGCTCCGAACACCCAGCATTTTATATTAAGCTCTTAATTTGACGTTTTTTTCTAACGTGACCAGATTCGTCCTGCGCCCTTTTCATTGAATTTTTTTCCCCCATGGCATATTTCTCCAAGGAAAGATCCTCCCACATAGCCACTCCCTCAACCCTACCTCGGAAAACCGAAAAAATCCCCTGAAAAACGTCTGTACACTTCCCAATAACCATTATTATATGTAAACACTGGTTGAAGTTTGTAACTTACAGCCCCTCCCCCAGGGACTGTGGGGGAGAAGTCACCCCCAAAAACATAGTTATTATGATTTTCGACTATGCTAAACAAAATGGCTATCTCAAAATTTTGATCCGTTGACTATAGGAAAAATCTCCAATTTTTTTGGTCACTTAAAAAGGGCACTAGAACTTTTCATTTCCGTTAGAATTAGCCCTCTTGCAACATTCTAGGACCAATTGGTCGATACGATGACCCCTGGGGAAAAAAATACAAAAAAAAAACAAATAAACACGTACCCGTGATTTGTCTTCTGGCAAAAAATGCAAAATTCCACATTTTTGTAGATAGGAGCTTGAAACTTCTACAGTAGGGTTTTCTGATACGCTGAATCTGATGGTGTCATTTACGTTAAGATCCTACGACGTTTAGGGGGTGTTTTTCCCTATTTTCCTAAATAAGACAAGTTTTCTCAGGCTCGTAACTTTTGATGGCTAAGACTAAACTTGATAAAACTTATGTATTTAAAATCAGCATTAAAATGCGATTCTTTTGATGTAGCTATTGATATCAAAATTCAATTTTTTAGAGTTTTGGTTACTATTGAGCCAGATCGCTCCTTACTACAGTTCGTTACCACGAACTGTTTGATAAATTATAAGAACGCTTACCATTGATGCCAAAACCTTCATTTTTCAGTTTTAAGCTGTGTTTCTCCCCACTGCACAATTTTAATCTGATATCTTCTCGCAAATTTTCAATCCTTATATCAGCTGATGATAGCCTTTGCATAATCTTCAATCAAGGTCTTTTAAAATAGCTGCAGCAGAATCTTAAATCAAAACAATTTCTTTTTCTCTTATAATTGTGATTGAAGCAATTGCAGCAAAATAACAAGATCAGCCAATGTTGATTGCTTTAACCACAATTATAAGAGAAAAAGAAATTGTTTTGATTTAAGATTCTGCTGCAGCTATTTTAAAAGACCTTGATTGAAGATTATGCAAAGGCTATCATCAGCTGATATAAGGATTGAAAATTTGCGAGAAGATATCAGATTAAAATTGTGCAGTGGGGAGAAACAGAACTTAAAACTGAAAAATGAAGGTTTTGGCATCAATGGTAAGCGTTCTTATAATTTATTTAATTAAAAGAAATGATACTTTTCTTCTAATGAAACTACTGAGTGGCACAAGAATTTAAAGTCTTCTTCTCATGGGGGATGTTGCCCAACTTACCCTTCCTTAATTTTCCATTCTTTACTATAAACATTAATATTTTGCTTCAACCTCCTAAAAACAGCAACTCAAACATCAAAGCATTTAAAATCAAGTAAAAATTGTTGTAATGGACAAAAGGATTTTTTCTCTTTAGTTTTACTTGAAATACGAAACAAAATTTTGTTTCCAATTTTGTTTGCATTTTGTTGGAAATCAGTTTTTTAAAGTTCTTTTTTTCAGTACTAAGTTCAACTTATTATAACTATGTAGAAGGCTACCAAACTAGCCCCTCTCCGCTCCACTCCACACAAGTAAACAATCTTTTCATTCAAATTTTATTTTTACAGCACAATACTTTTCAAAAAAGAGCTTGTTTAGTGCATCTAAAGTATTATTATGCAAATATTCAGCTTATCAAGTGATATTTCCACGATCAAACAGGAACTTTCACCCCCATCAGCTTCTAAGTTGGAAGCTCCCTTCGTTGTCAAAAACCTTTGGTCCTCAGTTTTATCGATTATGAGCAAGCTTTCGATTCTGTTGATAGAACAGCGTTAACAAAGGTCTTGTCGTTATACGGTATACCTGAAAAATACATTAAAGTGATTTGCGCTATGTACGAGAATAATACTGCTGCCGTTAAGGTAGGAAATGAGGTTAGCAACTGGTTTTGTATTAAATCAGGAGTTAAGCAGGGTTGTGTTCTATCCCCTTTATATGGATCATTTTGATGGACTTCGTCTTAAGGAGCACAGGAAAGGCAATTGGAGACCATGGAATCAAATGGGGAGGAAGAACGCTCCTGTACTTAGATTATGCTGATGATTTAAGCATATTAGATGAAAGTGTGAGCAAAATGAATGAATTTTTAGAGGTTTTACGAGTTCAGGGTGCTAAAATAGGCTTGAAAATTAATGTTAAGAAGACTAAGTCACTAAGGCTAGGAATAAGTGAAGATGAACAGGTGACATTAGGTAACGAAAAGATTGATCAGGTTGGGAGCTTCAGTTACCTTGGTAGTATTATTAGTAAAGATGGTGGGAGTAGTGAAGATTTTAAAAGTAGAATAGCTAAGGCCCAGGGTGTTTTTTCACAGTTAAAAAAAGTTTTGAAGAATAGAAAGATAAGTCTACAAACCAAGATTTGAATATTAGAAGCTAAAGTGATGAAAGTGGTCAAATATGGCTCTGAAGCATGGGCACTCCGAAAAGCAGATGAAAATTTACTAGATGTTTTCCAGAGAAATTGCCTACGGCTTGTTCTGGGTACCCGGCTGACTGACCGTGTTTCAAACAGTAGGTTGTACGAAAAGTGTGGTTCAATCCCGCTTTCTGGGGCTATAATGAAAGAAAGGTTGAGATGGCTAGGCCACGTTCTACGGATGAAGGATGACAGATTACCGAAGATTGTCCTTTTTGGCCAACCGTCTGGGGCTACACAGAAAGCAGGTCGTCCTTGTCTGGGTTGGGAGGATGTCATAAATAAAGATTTAAAGGAAATGGGTACTTCCTGAGAGGGTGTAAAGAGGGAGGCTTTGAATAGACTGGGTATGAGGAGGAGCGTGCGTAGCTGTGTTGGCCTCAGGCGGCTTGGTGCTGCAGTGAGTTATTAGTAGTAGTAGTAGTAGTAGTAGTTATGCAAGGATATCATAAGTCAAATATATGATCCTTTGGTGGTTGTTATCTCATCCAAGTAAAGAATCTTTTAAAATATTGGCCTAGAAAGCTTTTTTAGGCCCCAGGAAACCCCCCTACTAATCTACAAAAGACTACACTGGCTAACCTCCTAACAAACTATGAAAACCATTTTTTTATTTCCTAACCACACTTTTTGGTTTTCAGATTTGTTTAGAACCAAGTCATTTTTATTTTGCTTAAAATGATACTGCCTGGTAACGCCTTTCATGTGCTTAAACTTATTAACATCATCTTATTCAACCAAATTCCCAAGCATTTGGAGGTCATTAGCCCCTGGTAAGAATTTCTTTGTAGTATTGCACATATAATATACTGTTTCCTACAAAATTGCAACTTCCATTGTCTCATATTCCACGATGGCTCGTACATATTGGTCATACCAGCTTTTATTGGGTGTATCTCATTTAGAGACATCTTATGAAGCACGTTGAAGACTGTATCCATGGGGGAGAGGCTATACCCCCCCCCCTCTTAATGCTTATCCGATAAAAAAAAAGGTACTAAAACGAATATGAACAAATTTATGAAACGTTTTAAAAAAAATCGTAAATTCTCCCTCCCAAAAAAATTCGTTTCTAAGCCCCCCCCCCCCAAAAAAAAAGTGGAAGCGGTCCTGGATATGTTCCAAAACTAAGATGTAATTTGGCTCGACGAGACTTTCGATTTTCTAGACATTCCTTCCTTGCAAGACTTGATTAATAATTCTGCAGCTGCTAAAGACACATGCTCATCTGTTTGCTGTTACAAATTTTGTGACATGTAGTTTTGCGATAATAAAGGATAAATCGAAATACAAACTAAATATATTTAAATTATTTTCACTTTTCTTACTTTCATAAATATAGAATTATCTAAACCTTTAAGGAATAAATATCAGTACATGTCAATCAAACTGACAATCCAGGGTTATTCTGTTAATGTGGTTGCTTTGTTTTTTCAGTAAAGCGCCAATTTTGTTTAGGTCTT
>NW_027064691.1:0-24958 GCF_032884065.1 Artemia franciscana
ACTTTTGAAATAGGAAAAGAGCCTTTAATCACATTCTTTACCATGTGCAATCATAAAATAGTCTAATATCTTCATTTTTTCAACATACTTAGCTATTACCCTCGAAAACTAAAACTTTTGAAATAGGAAAAGAGCCTTTAATCACATTCTTTACCATGTGCAATCATATAATAGTCTAATATCTTCATTTTTTCAACATACGTAGCTATTACCGTCGAAAACTAGAACTTTTGAAATAGGAAAAGAGCCTTTAATCACATTCTTCACCATGTGCAATCATAAAATAGTCTAATATCTTCATTTTTTCAACAGACCTAGCTATTACCCTCGAATACTAAAACTTTTGAAATAGGAAAAGAGCCTTTAATCACATTCCTTACCATGTGCAATCATAAAATTGTCTAATATCTTCATTTTTTTAACATACGTAGCTATTACCCTCGAAAACTAAAACTTTTGAAATAGGAAAAGAGCCTTTAATCACGTTCTTTACCATGTGCAATCATAAAGTAGTCTAATATCTTCATTTTTTCCACAGAACTTGCTATTGCCCTCGAAACTAAAACTTTTGAAATAGGAAAAGAGCCTTTAATCACATTCTTTACCATTTGCAATCATAAAATAGTCTAATATCTTCATTTTTTCAACATATGTAGCTATTACCCTCGAAAACTAAAACTTTTGAAATAGGAAAAGAGCCTTTAATCACATTCTTTACCATGTGCAATCATAAAATAGTCTTATATCTTCATTTTTTCCACAGACATAGCTATTACCCTCGAAAACTAAAACTTTTGAAATAGGAAAAGAGCCTTTAATCACATTCTTTACCATTTGCAATCATAAAATAGTCTAATATCTTCATTTTTTCAACATACGTAGCTATTACCCTCGAAAACTAAAACTTTTGAAATAGGAAAAGAGCCTTTAATCACATTCTTTACCATGTGCAATCATAAAATAGTCTAATATCTTCATTTTTTCAACATACGTAGCTATTACCCTCGAAAACTAGAACTTTTGAAATAGGAAAAGAGCCTTTAATCACTTTCTTTACCATGTGCAATCATAAAATTTTCTAATATCTTCATTTTTTCCACAGACAAAGCTCTTACCCTCGAAAACTAAAACTTTTGAAATTTGAAAAGAGCCTTTAATCACATTCTTTACCATTTGCATTCATAAAATAGTTTAATATCTTCATTTTTTCAACATACGTAGCTGTTACCCTCGAAAACTAAAACTTTTGACATTGGAAAAGAGCCTTTAATCATATTCTTTACCATGTGCAATCATAAAATAGTCTAATATCTTCATTTTTTCCACAGACCTAGCTATTACCCTCGAAAACTAAAACTTTTGAAATAGAAAAAGAGCCTTTAATGACATTCTTTACCATTTGCAATCATAAAGTAGTCTAATATCTTCATTTTTTCAACATACGTAGCTATTACCCTCGAAAACTAAAACTTTTGAAATAGGAAAAGAGCCTTTAATCACATTCTTTACCATGTGCAATCATAAAATTGTCTAATATCTTCATTTTTTCAACATATGTAGCTATTACCCTCGAAAACTAGAACTTTTGAAATAGGAAAAGAGCCTTTTATCACATTCTTTACCATGTGCAATCATAAAATTGTCTAATATCTTCATTTTTTCAACATACGTAGCTATTACCTTCGAAAACTAAAACTTTTGACATAGGAAAAGAGCCTTTAATCCCATTCTTTACCATTTGCAATCATAAAATAGTCTAATATCTTCATTTTTTCAACATACGTAGCTATTACCCTCGAAAACTAAAATTTTTGAAATAGGAAAAGAGCCTTTAATCACATTCTTTACCATGTGCAATCATAAAATTGTCTAATATCTTCATTTTTTCCACAGACAAAGCTCTTACCCTCGAAAACTAAAACTTTTGAAGTAGGAAAAGAGCCTTTAATCAAATTTTTTACCATTTGCAATCATAAAATAGTCTAATATCTTAATTTTTTCAACATACGTAGCTGTTACCCTCGAAAACTAAAACTTTTGACATTGGAAAAGAGCCTTTAATCATATTCTTTACCATGTTCAATCATAAAATAGTCTAATATCTTCATTTTCTCCACAGACAAAGCTATTACCCTCGAAAACTAAAATTTTTGAAATAGGAAAAGAGCCTTTAATCACATTCTTTACCATGTGCAATCATAAAATTGTCTAATATCTTCATTTTTTCCACAGACAAAGCTCTTACCCGCGAAAACTAAAACTTTTGAAGTAGGAAAAGAGCCTTTAATCAAATTTTTTACCATTTGCAATCATAAAATAGTCTAATATCTTCATTTTTTCCACAGACCTAGCTATTACCCTCGAAAACTAAAACTTTTGACATAGGAAAAGAGCCTTTAATCACATTCTTTACCATGTTCAATCATAAAATAGTCTAATATCTTCATTTTCTCCACAGACAAAGCTATTACCCTCGAAAACTAAAACTTTTGAAATAGGAAAAGAGCCTTTAATCACATTCCTTACCATTTGCAATCATAAAATAGTCTAATATCTTCATTTTTTCAACATACGTAGCTATTACCCTCGAATACTAAAACTTATGACATAGGAAAAGAGCCTTTAATCACATTCCTTACCATGTGCAATCATAAAATTGTCTAATATCTTCATTTTTTTAACATACGTAGCTATTACCCTCGAAAACTAAAACTTTTGAAATAGGAAAAGAGCCTTTAATCACGTTCTTTACCATGTGCAATCATAAAGTAGTCTAATATCTTCATTTTTTCCACAGAACTTGCTATTGCCCTCGAAAACTAAAACTTTTGAAATAGGAAAAGAGCCTTTAATCACATTCTTTACCATTTGCAATCATAAAATAGTCTAATATCTTCATTTTTTCAACATATGTAGCTATTACCCTCGAAAACTAAAACTTTTGAAATAGGAAAAGAGCCTTTAATCACATTCTTTACCATGTGCAATCATAAAATAGTCTTATATCTTCATTTTTTCCACAGACATAGCTATTACCCTCGAAAACTAAAACTTTTGAAATAGGAAAAGAGCCTTTAATCACATTCTTTACCATTTGCAATCATAAAATAGTCTAATATCTTCATTTTTTCAACATACGTAGCTATTACCCTCGAAAACTAAAACTTTTGAAATAGGAAAAGAGCCTTTAATCACATTCTTTACCATGTGCAATCATAAAATAGTCTAATATCTTCATTTTTTCAACATACGTAGCTATTACCCTCGAAAACTAGAACTTTTGAAATAGGAAAAGAGCCTTTAATCACTTTCTTTACCATGTGCAATCATAAAATTTTCTAATATCTTCATTTTTTCCACAGACAAAGCTCTTACCCTCGAAAACTAAAACTTTTGAAATTTGAAAAGAGCCTTTAATCACATTCTTTACCATTTGCATTCATAAAATAGTTTAATATCTTCATTTTTTCAACATACGTAGCTGTTACCCTCGAAAACTAAAACTTTTGACATTGGAAAAGAGCCTTTAATCATATTCTTTACCATGTGCAATCATAAAATAGTCTAATATCTTCATTTTTTCCACAGACCTAGCTATTACCCTCGAAAACTAAAACTTTTGAAATAGAAAAAGAGCCTTTAATGACATTCTTTACCATTTGCAATCATAAAGTAGTCTAATATCTTCATTTTTTCAACATACGTAGCTATTACCCTCGAAAACTAAAACTTTTGAAATAGGAAAAGAGCCTTTAATCACATTCTTTACCATGTGCAATCATAAAATTGTCTAATATCTTCATTTTTTCAACATATGTAGCTATTACCCTCGAAAACTAGAACTTTTGAAATAGGAAAAGAGCCTTTTATCACATTCTTTACCATGTGCAATCATAAAATTGTCTAATATCTTCATTTTTTCAACATACGTAGCTATTACCTTCGAAAACTAAAACTTTTGACATAGGAAAAGAGCCTTTAATCCCATTCTTTACCATTTGCAATCATAAAATAGTCTAATATCTTCATTTTTTCAACATACGTAGCTATTACCCTCGAAAACTAAAATTTTTGAAATAGGAAAAGAGCCTTTAATCACATTCTTTACCATGTGCAATCATAAAATTGTCTAATATCTTCATTTTTTCCACAGACAAAGCTCTTACCCTCGAAAACTAAAACTTTTGAAGTAGGAAAAGAGCCTTTAATCAAATTTTTTACCATTTGCAATCATAAAATAGTCTAATATCTTAATTTTTTCAACATACGTAGCTGTTACCCTCGAAAACTAAAACTTTTGACATTGGAAAAGAGCCTTTAATCATATTCTTTACCATGTTCAATCATAAAATAGTCTAATATCTTCATTTTCTCCACAGACAAAGCTATTACCCTCGAAAACTAAAATTTTTGAAATAGGAAAAGAGCCTTTAATCACATTCTTTACCATGTGCAATCATAAAATTGTCTAA
The DNA here is from genome assembly GCF_032884065.1 of Artemia franciscana. Classification (NCBI taxonomy): domain Eukaryota; kingdom Metazoa; phylum Arthropoda; class Branchiopoda; order Anostraca; family Artemiidae; genus Artemia; species Artemia franciscana. The sequence continues at coordinate 4,473 of NW_027064691.1, forward strand.
TATCTTCATTTTTTCCACAGACAAAGCTCTTACCCGCGAAAACTAAAACTTTTGAAGTAGGAAAAGAGCCTTTAATCAAATTTTTTACCATTTGCAATCATAAAATAGTCTAATATCTTCATTTTTTCCACAGACCTAGCTATTACCCTCGAAAACTAAAACTTTTGACATAGGAAAAGAGCCTTTAATCACATTCTTTACCATGTTCAATCATAAAATAGTCTAATATCTTCATTTTCTCCACAGACAAAGCTATTACCCTCGAAAACTAAAACTTTTGAAATAGGAAAAGAGCCTTTAATCACATTCCTTACCATTTGCAATCATAAAATAGTCTAATATCTTCATTTTTTCAACATACGTAGCTATTACCCTTGAAAACTAAAACTTTTGACATAGGAAAAGAGCCTTTAATCACATTGTTCACCATGTGCAATCATAAAATAGTCTAATATCTTCATTTTTTCAACAGACCTAGCTATTACCCTCGAATACTAAAACTTTTGAAATAGGAAAAGAGCCTTTAATCACATTCTTTACCATGTGCAATCATAAAATTGTCTAATATCTTCATTTCTTCAACATACGTAGCTGTTAACCTCGAAAACTAAAACTTTTGAAATAGGAAAAGAGCCTTTAATCAATTTGTTTACCATGTGCAATCATAAAATTGTCTAATATCTTCATTTTTTCAACATACGTAGCTATTACCCTCGAAAACTAAAACTTTTGAAATAGGAAAAGAGCCTTTAATCACATTCTTTACCATGTGCAATCATAAAATAGTCTAATATCTTCATTTTTTTCCACAGACCTAGCTATTACCTTCGAAAACTAAAACTTTTGAAATAGGAAAAGAGCCTTTAATCACATTCTTTACCATTTGCAATCATAAAATAGTCTAATATCTTCATTTTTTCAACATACGTAGCTATTACCCTCGAAAACTAAAACTTTGAAATAGGAAAAGAGCTTTTAATCACCTTCTTTACCATTTGCAATCATAAAATAGTCTAATATCTTCAATTTTTCAATATACGTAGCTATTACCCTCGAAAACTAAAACTTTTGAAATAGAAAAAGAGCCTTTAATCACATTCTTTACCATTTGCAATCATAAAATAGTCTAATATCTTCATTTTTTCAGCATACGTAGCTATTACCCTCGAAAACTAAAACTTTTGAAATAGGAAAAGAGCCTTTAATCACATTCTTTACCATGTGCAATCATAAAATAGTCTAATATCTTCATTTTTTCAACATACTTAGCTATTACCCTCGAAAACTAAAACTTTTGAAATAGGAAAAGAGCCTTTAATCACATTCTTTACCATGTGCAATCATATAATAGTCTAATATCTTCATTTTTTCAACATACGTAGCTATTACCCTCGAAAACTAAAACTTTTGAAATAGGAAAAGAGCCTTTAATCACGTTCTTTACCATGTGCAATCATAAAATAGTCTAATATCTTCATTTCTTCCACATACGTAGCTATTACCCTCGAAAACTAAAATTTTGACATAGGAAAAGACCCTTTAATCACATTCTTTACCATGTTCAATCATAAAATAGTCTAATATCTTCATTTTCTCCACAGACAAAGCTATTACCCTCAAAAACTAAAACTTTTGAAATAGGAAAAGAGCCTTTAATCACATTCTTTACCATTTGCAATCATAAAATAGTCTAATATCTTCATTTTTTCAACATACGTAGCTATTACCCTCGAAAACTAAAACTTTTGACATAGGAAAAGAGCCTTTAATCACATTCTTTACCATTTGCAATCATAAAATAGTCTAATATCTTCATTTTTTCAACATACGTAGTTATTACCCTCGAAAACTAAAACTTTTGAAATAGGAAAAGAGCCTTTAATCACATTCTTTACCATGTGCAATCATAAAATTGTCTAATATCTTCATTTTTTCCACAGACAAAGCTCTTACCCTCGAAAACTTAAACTTTTGAAATAGGAAAAGAGCCTTTAATCACATTCTTTACCATTTGCAATCATAAAATAGTCTAATATCTTCATTTTTACAACATACGTAGCTATTACCCTCGAAAACTAAAACTTTTGAAATAGGAAAAGAGCCTTTAATCACATTCTTTACCATTTGCAATCATAAAATAGTCTAATATCCTCATTTTTTCAACATACGTAGCTATTACCCTCGAAAACTAAAACTTTTGAAATAGGAAAAGAGCCTTTAATCACATTCTTTACCATGTGCAATCATAAAATAGTCGAATATCTGCATTTTTTCAACATACATAGCTATTACCCTCGAAAACTAAAACTTTTGACATAGGAAAAGAGCCTTTAATCACATTCTTTACCATTTGCAATCATAAAATAGTCTAATATCTTCATTTTTTCAACATACGTAGCTATTACCCTCGAAAACTAAAACTTTTGAAATAGGAAAAGAGCCTTTAATCACATTCTTTACCATGTGCAATCATAAAATTGTCTAATATCTTCATTTTTTCAACATATGTAGCTATTACCCTCGACAACTAGAACTTTTGAAATAGGAAAAGAGCCTTTAATCACATTCTTTACCATGTGCAATCATAAAATTGTCTAATATCTTCATTTTTTCAACATACGTAGCTATTACCCTCGAAAACTAAAACTTTTGACATAGGAAAAGAGCCTTTAATCACATTCTTTACCATTTGCAATCATAAAATAGTCTATTATCTTCATTTTTTCAACATACGTAGCTAGTACCCTCGAAAACTAAAACTTTTGAAATAGGAAAAGAGCCTTTAATCACATTCTTTACCATGTGCAATCATAAAATTGTCTAATATCTTCATTTTTTCCACAGACAAAGCTCTTACCCTAGAAAACTAAAATTTTTGAAGAAGGAAAAGAGCCTTTAATCACATTCTTTACCATTTGCAATCACAAAATAGTCTAATATCTTCTTTTTTTAAACATACGTAGCTATTACCCTCGAAAACTAAAACTTTTGACATAGGAAAAGAGCTTTTAATCACATTCTTTACCATTTGCAATCATAAAATTGTCTAATATCTTCATTTTTTCAACATACGTAGCTATTACCCTCGAAAACTAAAACTTTTGATATAGGAAAAGAGCCTTTAATCACATTCTTTACCATGTGCAATCATAAATTGTCTAATATCTTCATTTTTTCAACATATGTAGTTATTATCCTCGAAAACTAGAACTTTTGAAATAGGAAAAGAGCCTTTAATCACATTCTTTACCATGTGCAATCATAAAATTGTCTAATATCTTCATTTTTTCAACATACGTAGCTATTACCCTCGAAAACTAAAACTTTTGACATAGGAAAAGAGCCTTTAATCACATTCTTTACCATGTGCAATCATAAAATAGTCTAATATCTTCATTTTCTACACAGACAAAGCTATTACCCTCGAAAACTAAAACTTTTGAAATAGGAAAAGAGCCTTTAATCACATTCTTTACCATTTGCAATCATAAAATAGTCTAATATCTTCATTTTTTCAACATACGTAACTATTACCCTCGAAAACTAAAACTTTTGACATAGGAAAAGAGCCTTTAATCACATTCTTTACCATGTGCAATCATAAAATAGTCTAATATCTTCATTTTCTACACAGACAAAGCTATTACCCTCGAAAACTAAAACTTTTGAAATAGGAAAAGAGCCTTCAATCACATTCTTTACCATTTGCAATCATAAAATAGTCTAATATCTTCATTTTTTCAACATACGTAGCTATTACCCTCGAAAACTAAAACTTTTGACATAGGAAAAGAGCCTTTAATCACATTCTTTACCTTGTGCAATCATAAAATAGTCTAATATCTTCATTTTCTACACAGACAAAGCTATTACCCTCGAAAACTAAAACTTTTGAAATAGGAAAAGAGCCTTTAATCACATTCTTTACCATTTGCAATCATAAAATAGTCTAATTTCTTCATTTTTTGAACATACGTAGCTATTACCCCCGAAAACTAAAACTTTTGAAGTAGGAAAAGAGCCTTTAATCACATTCTTTACCATTTGCAATCATAAAATAGTCTAATATCTTCATTTTTTCAACATACGTAGTTATTACCCTCGAAAACTAAAACTTTTGAAATAGGAAAAGAGCCTTTAATCACATTCTTTACCATTTGCAATCATAAAATAGTCTAATATCTTCATTTTTCAACATACGTAGCTATTACCCTCGAAAACTAAAACTTTTGAAGTAGGAAAAGAGCCTTTAATCACATTCTTTACCATTTGCAATCATAAAATAGTCTAATATCTTCATTTTTCAACATACGTAGTTATTACCCTCGAAAACTAAAACTTTTGAAATAGGAAAAGAGCCTTTAATCACATTCTTTACCATTTGCAATCATAAAATAGTCTAATATCTTCATTTTTTCAACATACGTAGCTATTACCCTCGAAAACTAAAACTTTTGACATAGGAAAAGAGCCTTTAATCACATTCTTTACCATGTGCAATCATAAAATAGTCTAATATCTTCATTTTTTCCACAGACATAGCTATTACCCTCGAAAACTAAAACTTTTGAAATAGGAAAAGAGCCTTTAATCACATTCTTTACCATTTGCAATCAGAAAATAGTCTAATATCTTCATTTTTTCAACATACGTAGCTATTACCCTCGAAAACTAAAACTTTTGAAATAGGAAAAGAGCCTTTAATCACATTCTTTACCATGTGCAATCATAAAATAGTCTAATATCTTCAGTTTTTTAACATACGTAGCTATTACCCTCGAAAACTAGAACTTTTGAAATAGGAAAAGAGCCTTTAATCACATTCTTTACCATGTGCAATGATAAAATTGTCAAATATCTTCATTTTTTCCACAGACAAAGCTCTTACCCTCGAAAACTAAAACTTTTGAAATTTGAAAAGAGCCTTTAATCACATTCTTTACCATTTGCATTCATAAAATAGTCTAATATCTTCATTTTTTCAACATACGTAGCTGTTACCCTCGAAAACTAAAACTTTTGACATTGGAAAAGAGCCTTTAATCATATTCTTTACCATGTGCAATCTTAAAATAGTCTAATATCTTCATTTTTTCCACAGACCTAGCTATTACCCTCAAAAACTAAAACTTTTGACATAGGAAAAGAGCCTTTAATCACATTCTTTACCATGTTCAATCATAAAATAGTCTAATATCTTCATTTTCTCCACAGACAAAGCTATTACCCTCGAAAACTAAAACTTTTGAAATAGGAAAAGAGCCTTTAATCACATTCTTTACCATTTGCAATCATAAAATAGTCTAATATCTTCATTTTTTCAACATACGTAGCTATTACCCTTGAAAACTAAAACTTTTGACATAGGAAAAGAGCCTTTAATCACATTCTTTACCATTTGCAATCATAAAATAGTCTAATATCTTCATTTTTTCAACATACGTAGTTATTACCCTCGAAAACTAAAACTTTTGAAATAGGAAAAGAGCCTTTAATCACATTCTTTACCATGTGCAATCATAAAATAGTCTAATATCTTCATTTTTTCCACAGAACTTGCTATTACCCTCGAAAACTAAAACTTTTGAAATAGGAAAAGAGCCTTTAATCACATTCTTTACCATGTGCAATCATAAAATAGTCTAATATCTTCATTTTTTCCACAGAACTTGCTATTACCCTCGAAAACTAAAACTTTTGAAATAGGAAAAGAGCCTTTAATCACATTCTTTACCATTTGCAATCATAAAATAGTCTAATATCTTCATTTTTTCAACATACGTAGCTATTACCCTCGAAAACTAAAACTTTTGAAATAGGAAAAGAGCCTTTAATCACATTCTTTACCATGTGCAATCATAAAATAGTCTAATATCTTCATTTTTTCCACAGACAAAGCTATTACCCTCGAAAACTAAAACTTTTGAAATGGGAAAAGAGCCTTTAATCACATTGTTTACCATTTCCAATCATATAATAGTCTAATATCTTCATTTTTTCAACATACGTAGCTATTACCCTCGAAAACTAAAACTTTTGACATAGGAAAAGAGCCTTTAATCACATTCTTTACCATTTGCAATCATAAAATAGTGTAATATCTTCATTTTTTCAACATACGTAGCTATTACCCTCGAAAACTAAAACTTTTGAAATAGGAAAAGAGCCTTTAATCACATTCTTTACCATTTGCAATCATAAAATAGTCTAATATCTTCATTTTTTCAACGTACGCAGCTATTACCCTCGAAAACTAAAACTTTTGAAATAGGAAAAGAGCCTTCAATCACATTCTTTACCATTTGCAATCATAAAATAGTCTAATATCTTCATTTTTTCAACATACGCAGCTATTACCCTCAAAAACTAAAACTTTTGAAATAGGAAAAGAACCTTTAATCACATTCTTTACCATTTGCAATCATAAAATAGTCTAATATCTTCATTTTTTCAACATACGTAGCTATTACCCTCGAAAGCAAAAACTTTTGAAATAGTAAAAGAGCCTTTAATCACATTCTTTACCATTTGCAATCATAAAATAGTCTAATATCTTCATTTTTTCAACATACGTAGCTATTACCCTCGAAAACTAAAACTTTTGAAATAGGAAAAGAGCCTTCAATCACATTTTTTACCATTTGCAATCATAATATAGTCTAATATCTTCATTTTTTCAACATACGTAGCTATTACCCTCAAAAACTAAAACTTTTGAAATAGGAAAAGAGCCTTTAATCACATTCTTTACCATGTGCAATAATAAAATAGTCTAATATCTTCATTTTTACAACATACGTAGCTATTACCCTCGAAAACTAAATCTTTTGAAATAGGAAAAGAGCTTTCAATCACATTCTTTACCATTTGCAATCATAAAATAGTCTAATATCTTAATTTTTTCAACATACGTAGCTATTACCCTCGAAAACTAAAACTTTTGACATAGGAAAAGAGCCTTTAATCACATTCTTTACCATTTGCAATCATAAAATAGTCTAATATCTTCATTTTTTCAACAGACAAAGCTATTACCCTCGAAAACTAAAACTTTTGACATAGGAAAAGAGCCTTTAATCACATTCTTTACCATGTGCAATCATAAAATTGTCTAATATCTTTATTTTTTGAAATAGGAAAAGAGCCTTTAATCATATTCTTTACCATGTGCAATCATAAAATTGTCTAATATCTTCATTTTTTCAACATACGTAGCTATTACCCTCGAAAACTAAAACTTTTGACATAGGAAAAGAGCCTTTAATCACATTCTTTACCATTTGCAATCATAAAATAGTCTAATATCTTCATTTTTTCAACATACGTAGCTATTACCCTCGAAAACTAAAACTTTTGAAATAGGAAAAGAGCCTTTAATCACATTCCTTACCATGTGCAATCATAAAATTGTCGTCATTTATAATCTTGGTCGTCATTTATATTCCCTGTGTCCCGGTCGTCATTTTTGTCCCGGTCGTCATTTGTGTTCCGGTTACCTGGTCTGTAATTTCTCTTTGAGTGTCCTGGTCCCCATTTATATTCCCTGTGTCCCGGTCGTCATTTGTGTCCCGGTGCTTTGTTGATGGTGATTGCTAATCGAACATTCCTTGTGTCCCGGTCGCTTTGTCTTTTAGTGTCCCGGTCGTCATTTATATTCCCTATGTCCCGGTCGTCATTTGTGTCCCGATGTCCCAGTGTTTAATTTCGTCAATCAACAAACATGACGTCAGTCGACACACAAACATGACGTCACTCGAAACACAGACACAGAGACAACGTATTTTTATATATATAAGATGTCCCGGTGTCCCGGTCGTCATTTGTGTCCCGATGTCCCGGTGTGTAATTTCGTTAATCTACAAACATGACGTCAGTCGACACACAAACATAACGTCACTCGACACACAGACAACTTATTTTTATATATATAGATAGATTCTTGGCTTTCCCATTGTCTGTGCATATACAAACCCTTATGCACTTATAATGACGTCATATGCAAACGCTCTTTTTACAAACAAACAAACATGCATACACACAACTCGTTTTTATATAGATAGATAGATACAATACAAATTAATTGCGTAAAACTTGCGAGTATACAACATTCTTCGCTGTCCAATTGTCGCTGCACATAAAAAGATTGTCAGGTTTACCGACCCTCGAACATACAACGTACAATTGTCCATGGGAAAAGCAATCAATATTAAGATCTATACCACATTTTTGTAATGACTGACCTTGAGCTTTGTTGATGGTGATTGCAAATACGAATCAAATTGGGAATTGCAATCTTTTAAATTGAAAAGGCACATACGTTGGAATCATGGGAATGCGAGGAATAAGAACAGCCTCGACCTCAAAAGGTCCTGTCAAGATTGTGGCCTCTATTACGTTTTCCATTGTTGTTTTTTACGGCAAGTCGCGTGCCTATTTCAAAAGTTTTAGTTTTCGAGGGTAATAGCTACGTATGTTGAAAAAATGAAGATATTAGACTATTTTATGATTGCACATGGTAAAGAATGTGATTAAAGGCTCTTTTCCTATTTCAAAAGTTTTAGTTTTCGAGGGTAATAGCTACGTATGTTGAAAAAATGAAGATATTAGACTATTTTATGATTGCAAATGGTAAAGAATGTGATTAAAGGCTCTTTTCCTATTTCAAAAGGTTTAGTTTTTGAGGGTAATAGCTACGTATCTTGAAAATATGAAGATATTAGATAATTTTATGATTGCACGTGGTAAAGTATGTGATTAAAGGCTCTTTTCCTATGTCAAAAGTTTAAGTTTTCGAGGGTAATAGCTACGTATGTTGAAAAAATGAAGATATTAGACTATTTTATGATTGCAAATGGTAAAGAATGTGATTAAAGGCTCTTTACCTATTTTAAAAGTTTTAGTTTTCGAGGGTAATAGCTACGTATGTTGAAAAAATGTAGATATTAGACTATTTTATGATTGCACATGGTAAAGAATGTGATTAAAGGCTCTTTTCCTATTTCAAAAGTTTTAGTTTTCGAGGGTAATAGCTACTTATGTTGAAAAAATGAAGATATTAGACTATTTTATGATTGCAAATGGTAAAGAATGTGTATAAAGGCTATTTTCCTATGTCAAAAGTTTTAGTTTTCGAAGGTAATAGCTACGTATGTTGAAAAAATGAAGATATTAGACTATATTATGATTGCAAATGGTAAAGAATGTGATTAAAGGCTCTTTTCCTATGTCAAAAGTTTTAGTTTTCGAGGGTAATAGCTACCTATGTTGAAAAAATGAAGATATTAGACTATTTTATGATTGCTAATGGTAAAGAATGTGATTAAAGGCTCTTTTCCTATTTCAAAAGTTTTAGTTTTCAAGGGTAATAGCTACGTATGTTGAAAAAATGAAGATATTAGACTATTTTATGATTGCAAATGGTAAAGAATGTGATTAAAGGCTCTTTTCCTATTTCAGAAGTTTTAGTTTTCGAGGGTATTAGCTTTGTCTTTGGAAAAAATGAAGATAATAGACAATTTTATGATTGCACATGGTAAAGAATGTGATTAAAGGCTCTTTTCCTATTTCAAAAGTTTTAGTTTTCGAGGGTAATAGCTAGGTCTGTGGAAAAAAATGAAGATATTAGACTATTTTATGATTGCAAATGGTAAAGAATGTGATTAAAGGCTCTTTTCCTATGTCAAAAGTTTTAGTTTTCGAGGGTAATAGCTACGTATGTTGAAAAAATGAAGATATTAGACTATTTTATGATTGCAAATGGTAAAGAATGTGATTAAAGGCTCTTTTCCTATTTCAAAAGTTTTAGTTTTCGAGGGTAATAGCTACGTATGTTGAAAAAATGAAGATATTAGACTATTTTATGAATGCAAATGGTAAAGAATGTGATTAAAGGCTCTTTTCCTATTTCAAAAGTTTTAGTTTTCGAGGGTAAGAGCTTTGTCAGTGGAAAAATGAAGATATTAGACAATTTTATGATTGCACATGGTAAAGAATGTGATTAAAGGCTCTTTTCCTATTCTTTACCATTTGCAATCAAAAAATAGTCTAATATCTTCATTTTTTCAACATACTATTCGAAAACTATTATTATACTATTATACTATTACCCTCGAAAACTAAAACTTTTGAAATAGGAAAAGAGCCTTTAATCACATTCTTTACCATGTGCAATCATAAAATTGTCTAATATATTCATTTTTTCCACAGACAAAGCTATTACCCTCGAAAACTAAAACTTTTGAAATAGGAAAAGAGCCTTTGATCACATTCTTTACCATTTGCAATCATAAAATATCTAATATCTTCATTTTTTCAACATACGTAGCTATTACCCTCGAAAACTAAAACTTTTGAAATAGGAAAAGAGCCTTTAATCACATTCTTTACCATTTGCAATCATAAAATAGTCTAATATCTTCATTTTTTCAACAGACAAAGCTATTACCCTCGAAAACTAAAACTTTTGACATAGGAAAAGAGCCTTTAATTACATTCTTTACCATTTGCAATCATAAAATAGTCTAATATCTTCATTTTTTCAACATACGTAGCTATTACCCTCGAAAACTAAAACTTTTGAAATAGGAAAAAGAGCCTTTAATCACATTCTTTACCATGTGCAATCATAAAATTGTCTAATATCTTCATTTTTTCTACATACGTAGCTATTACCCTCGAAAACTAAAACTTTTGAAATAGGAAAAGAGCCTTTAATCACATTCTTTACCATTTGCAATAATAAAATAGTCTAATATCTTCATTTTTTCAACATACGTAGCTATTACCCTCGAAAACTAAAACTTTTGAAATAGGAAAAGAGCCTTTAATCACATTCTTTACCATGTGCAATCATAAAATTGTCTAATATATTAATTTTTTCCACAGACAAAGCTATTACCCTCGAAAACTAAAACTTTTGAAATAGGAAAAGAGCCTCTAATCACATTCTTTACCATTTGCAATCATAAAATAATCTAATATCTTCATTTTTTCAACATACGTAGCTATTACCCTCGAAAACTAAAACTTTTGAAATAGGAAAAGAGCCTTTAATCACATTCTTTACCATTTGCAATCATAAAATAGTCTAATATCTTCATTTTTTCAACAGACAAAGCTATTACCCTCGAAAACTAAAACTTTTGACATAGGAAAAGAGCCTTTAATCACATTCTTTACCATGTGCAATCATAAAATTGTCTAATATCTTTATTTTTTGAAATAGGAAAAGAGCCTTTAATCATATTCTTTACCATGTGCAATCATAAAATTGTCTAATATCTTCATTTTTTCAACATACGTAGCTATTACCCTCGAAAACTAAAACTTTTGAAATAGCAAAAGAGCCTTTAATCACATTCTTTACCATGTGCAATCATAAAATTGTCTAAAATCTTCATTTTTTCCACAGACAAAGCTATTACCCTCGAAAACTAAAACTTTTGAAATAGGAAAAGAGCCTTTAATCACATTCTTTACCATTTGCAATCATAAAATAGTCTAATATCTTCATTTTTTCAACATACGTAGCTATTACCCTTGAAAACTAAATCTTTTGAAATAGGAAAAGAGCCTTTAATCGCATTCTTTACCATTTGCAATCATAAAATAGTCTAATATCTTAATTTTTTCAACATACGTAGCTATTACCCTCGAAAACTAAAACTTTTGACATAGGAAAAGAGCCTTTAATCACATTCTTTACCATTTGCAATCATAAAATAGTCTAATATCTTCATTTTTTCAACAGACAAAGCTATTACCCTCGAAAACTAAAACTTTTGACATAGGAAAAGAGCCTTTAATCACATTCTTTACCATGTGCAATCATAAAATTGTCTAATATCTTTATTTTTTGAAATAGGAAAAGAGCCTTTAATCATATTCTTTACCATGTGCAATCATAAAATTGTCTAATATCTTCATTTTTTTCAACATACGTAGCTATTACCCTCGAAAACTAAACTTTTGACATAGGAAAAGAGCCTTTAATCACATTCTTTACCATTTGCAATCATAAAATAGTCTAATATCTTCATTTTTTCAACATACGTAGCTATTACCCTCGAAAACTAAAACTTTTGAAATAGGAAAAGAGCCTTTAATCACATTCCTTACCATGTGCAATCATAAATTGTCGTCATTTATAATCTTGGTCGTCATTTATATTCCCTGTGTCCCGGTCGTCATTTTTGTCCCGGTCGTCATTTGTGTTCCGGTTACCTGGTCTGTAATTTCTCTTTGAGTGTCCTGGTCCCCATTTATATTCCCTGTGTCCGGTCGTCATTTGTGTCCCGGTGCTTTGTTGATGGTGATTGCTAATCGAACATTCCTTGTGTCCCGGTCGCTTTGTCTTTTAGTGTCCCGGTCGTCATTTATATTCCCTATGTCCCGGTCGTCATTTGTGTCCCGATGTCCCAGTGTTTAATTTCGTCAATCAACAAACATGACGTCAGTCGACACACAAACATGACGTCACTCGAAACACAGACACAGAGACAACGTATTTTTATATATATAAGATGTCCCGGTGTCCCGGTCGTCATTTGTGTCCCGATGTCCCGGTGTGTAATTTCGTTAATCTACAAACATGACGTCAGTCGACACACAAACATAACGTCACTCGACACACAGACAACTTATTTTTATATATATAGATAGATTCTTGGCTTTCCCATTGTCTGTGCATATACAAACCCTTATGCACTTATAATGACGTCATATGCAAACGCTCTTTTTACAAACAAACAAACATGCATACACACAACTCGTTTTTATATAGATAGATAGATACAATACAAATTAATTGCGTAAAACTTGCGAGTATACAACATTCTTCGCTGTCCAATTGTCGCTGCACATAAATAGATTGTCAGGTTTACCGACCCTCGAACATACAACGTACAATTGTCCATGGGAAAAAGCAATCAATATTAAGATCTATACCACATTTTTGTAATGACTGACCTTGAGCTTTGTTGATGGTGATTGCAAATACGAATCAAATTGGGAATTGCAATCTTTTAAATTGAAAAGGCACATACGTTGGAATCATGGGAATGCGAGGAATAAGAACAGCCTCGACCTCAAAAGGTCCTGTCAAGATTGTGGCCTCTATTACGTTTTCCATTGTTGTTTTTTACGGCAAGTCGCGTGCCTATTTCAAAAGTTTTAGTTTTCGAGGGTAATAGCTACGTATGTTGAAAAAATGAAGATATTAGACTATTTTATGATTGCACATGGTAAAGAATGTGATTAAAGGCTCTTTTCCTATTTCAAAAGTTTTAGTTTTCGAGGGTAATAGCTACGTATGTTGAAAAAATGAAGATATTAGACTATTTTATGATTGCAAATGGTAAAGAATGTGATTAAAGGCTCTTTTCCTATTTCAAAAGGTTTAGTTTTTGAGGGTAATAGCTACGTATCTTGAAAATATGAAGATATTAGATAATTTTATGATTGCACGTGGTAAAGTATGTGATTAAAGGCTCTTTTCCTATGTCAAAAGTTTAAGTTTTCGAGGGTAATAGCTACGTATGTTGAAAAAATGAAGATATTAGACTATTTTATGATTGCAAATGGTAAAGAATGTGATTAAAGGCTCTTTACCTATTTTAAAAGTTTTAGTTTTCGAGGGTAATAGCTACGTATGTTGAAAAAATGTAGATATTAGACTATTTTATGATTGCACATGGTAAAGAATGTGATTAAAGGCTCTTTTCCTATTTCAAAAGTTTTAGTTTTCGAGGGTAATAGCTACGTATGTTGAAAAAATGAAGATATTAGACTATTTTATGATTGCAAATGGTAAAGAATGTGAATAAAGGCTATTTTCCTATGTCAAAAGTTTTAGTTTTCGAAGGTAATAGCTACGTATGTTGAAAAAATGAAGATATTAGACTATATTATGATTGCAAATGGTAAAGAATGTGATTAAAGGCTCTTTTCCTATGTCAAAAGTTTTAGTTTTCGAGGGTAATAGCTACCTATGTTGAAAAAATGAAGATATTAGACTATTTATGATTGCTAATGGTAAAGAATGTGATTAAAGGCTCTTTTCCTATTTCAAAAGTTTTAGTTTTCAAGGGTAATAGCTACGTATGTTGAAAAAATGAAGATATTAGACTATTTTATGATTGCAAATGGTAAAGAATGTGATTAAAGGCTCTTTTCCTATTTCAGAAGTTTTAGTTTTCGAGGGTATTAGCTTTGTCTTTGGAAAAAATGAAGATAATAGACAATTTTATGATTGCACATGGTAAAGAATGTGATTAAAGGCTCTTTTCCTATTTCAAAAGTTTTAGTTTTCGAGGGTAATATATATGTCTGTGGAAAAATATGACGATATTAGACTATTTTATGATTGCAAATGGTAAAGAATGTGATTAAAGGCTCTTTTCCTATGTCAAAAGGTTTAGTTTTCGAGGGTAATAGCTACGTATGTTGAAAAAATGAAGATATTAGACTATTTTATGATTGCAAATGGTAAAGAATGTGATTAAAGGCTCTTTTCCTATTTCAAAAGTTTTAGTTTTCGAGGGTAATAGCTACGTATGTTGAAAAAATGAAGATATTAGACTATTTTATGAATGCAAATGGTAAAGAATGTGATTAAAGGCTCTTTTCCTATTTCAAAAGTTTTAGTTTTCGAGGGTAAGAGCTTTGTCAGTGGAAAAATGAAGATATTAGACAATTTTATGATTGCACATGGTAAAGAATGTGATTAAAGGCTCTTTTCCTATTCTTTACCATTTGCAATCAAAAAATAGTCTAATATCTTCATTTTTTCAACATACTATTCGAAAACTATTATTATACTATTATACTATTACCCTCGAAAACTAAAACTTTTGAAATAGGAAAAGAGCCTTTAATCACATTCTTTACCATGTGCAATCATAAAATTGTCTAATATATTCATTTTTTCCACAGACAAAGCTATTACCCTCGAAAACTAAAACTTTTGAAATAGGAAAAGAGCCTTTGATCACATTCTTTACCATTTGCAATCATAAAATATCTAATATCTTCATTTTTTCAACATACGTAGCTATTACCCTCGAAAACTAAAACTTTTGACATAGGAAAAGAGCCTTTAATCACATTCTTTACCATTTGCAATTATAAAATAGTCTAATATCTTCATTTTTTCAACAGACAAAGCTATTACCCTCGAAAACTAAAACTTTTGACATAGGAAAAGAGCCTTTAATTACATTCTTTACCATTTGCAATCATAAAATAGTCTAATATCTTCATTTTTTTCAACATACGTAGCTATTACCCTCGAAAACTAAAACTTTTGAAATAGGAAAAAGAGCCTTTAATCACATTCTTTACCATGTGCAATCATAAAATTGTCTAATATCTTCATTTTTTCTACATACGTAGCTATTACCCTCGAAAACTAAAACTTTTGAAATAGGAAAAGAGCCTTTAATCACATTCTTTACCATTTGCAATAATAAAATAGTCTAATATCTTCATTTTTTCAACATACGTAGCTATTACCCTCGAAAACTAAAACTTTTGAAATAGGAAAAGAGCCTTTAATCACATTCTTTACCATGTGCAATCATAAAATTGTCTAATATATTAATTTTTTCCACAGACAAAGCTATTACCCTCGAAAACTAAAACTTTTGAAATAGGAAAAGAGCCTCTAATCACATTCTTTACCATTTGCAATCATAAAATAATCTAATATCTTCATTTTTTCAACATACGTAGCTATTACCCTCGAAAACTAAAACTTTTGAAATAGGAAAAGAGCCTTTAATCACATTCTTTACCATTTGCAATCATAAAATAGTCTAATATCTTCATTTTTTCAACATACGTAGCTATTACCATCGAAAACTAAAACTTTTGAAATAGGAAAAGAGCCTTTAATCACATTCTTTACCATGTGCAATCATAAAATTGTCTAATATATTCATTTTTTCCACAGACAAAGCTATTACCCTGGAAAACTAAAACTTTTGAAATAGGAAAAGAGCCTTTAATCACATTCTTTACCATTTGCAATCATAAAATAATCTAATATCTTCATTTTTTCAACATACGTAACTATTACCCTCGAAAACTAAAACTTTTGAAATAGGAAAAGAGCCTTTAATCACATTCTTTACCATTTGCAATCATAAAATAGTCTAATATCTTCATTTTTTTCAACAGACAAAGCTATTACCCTCGAAAACTAAAACTTTTGAAATAGGAAAAGAGCCTTTAATCACATTCTTTACCATTTGCAATCATAAAATAGTCTAATATCTTCATTTTTTCAACAGACAAAGCTATTACCCTCGAAAACTAAAACTTTTGACATAGGAAAAGAGCCTTTAATTACATTCTTTACCATTTGCAATCATAAAATAGTCTAATATCTTCATTTTTTCAACATACGTAGCTATTACCCTCGAAAACTAAAACTTTTGAAATAGGAAAAAGAGCCTTTAATCACATTCTTTACCATGTGCAATCATAAAATTGTCTAATATCTTCATTTTTTCTACATACGTAGCTATTACCCTCGAAAACTAAAACTTTTGAAATAGGAAAAGAGCCTTTAATCACATTCTTTACCATTTGCAATAATAAAATAGTCTAATATCTTCATTTTTTCAACATACGTAGCTATTACCCTCGAAAACTAAAACTTTTGAAATAGGAAAAGAGCCTTTAATCACATTCTTTACCATGTGCAATCATAAAATTGTCTAATATATTAATTTTTTCCACAGACAAAGCTATTACCCTCGAAAACTAAAACTTTTGAAATAGGAAAAGAGCCTCTAATCACATTCTTTACCATTTGCAATCATAAAATAATCTAATATCTTCATTTTTTCAACATACGTAGCTATTACCCTCGAAAACTAAAACTTTTGAAATAGGAAAAGAGCCTTTAATCACATTCTTTACCATTTGCAATCATAAAATAGTCTAATATCTTCATTTTTTCAACAGACAAAGCTATTACCCTCGAAAACTAAAACTTTTGACATAGGAAAAGAGCCTTTAATCACATTCTTTACCATGTGCAATCATAAAATTGTCTAATATCTTTATTTTTTGAAATAGGAAAAGAGCCTTTAATCATATTCTTTACCATGTGCAATCATAAAATTGTCTAATATCTTCATTTTTTCAACATACGTAGCTATTACCCTCGAAAACTAAAACTTTTGAAATAGCAAAAGAGCCTTTAATCACATTCTTTACCATGTGCAATCATAAAATTGTCTAAAATCTTCATTTTTTCCACAGACAAAGCTATTACCCTCGAAAACTAAAACTTTTGAAATAGGAAAAGAGCCTTTAATCACATTCTTTACCATTTGCAATCATAAAATAGTCTAATATCTTCATTTTTTCAACATACGTAGCTATTACCCTTGAAAACTAAATCTTTTGAAATAGGAAAAGAGCCTTTAATCGCATTCTTTACCATTTGCAATCATAAAATAGTCTAATATCTTAATTTTTTCAACATACGTAGCTATTACCCTCGAAAACTAAAACTTTTGACATAGGAAAAGAGCCTTTAATCACATTCTTTACCATTTGCAATCATAAAATAGTCTAATATCTTCATTTTTTCAACAGACAAAGCTATTACCCTCGAAAACTAAAACTTTTGACATAGGAAAAGAGCCTTTAATCACATTCTTTACCATGTGCAATCATAAAATTGTCTAATATCTTTATTTTTTGAAATAGGAGAAGAGCCTTTAATCATATTCTTTACCATGTGCAATCATAAAATTGTCTAATATCTTCATTTTTTCAACATACGTAGCTATTACCCTTGAAAACTAAAACTTTTGACATAGGAAAAGAGCCTTTAATCACATTCTTTACCATTTGCAATCATAAAATAGTCTAATATCTTCATTTTTTCAACATACGTAGCTATTACCCTCGAAAACTAAAACTTTTGAAATAGGAAAAGAGCCTTTAATCACATTCCTTACCGTGTGCAATCATAAAATTGTCGTCATTTATAATCTTGGTCGTCATTTATATTCCCTGTGTCCCGGTCGTCATTTTTGTCCCGGTCGTCATTTGTGTTCCGGTTACCTGGTCTGTAATTTCTCTTTGAGTGTCCTGGTCCCCATTTATATTCCCTGTGTCCCGGTCGTCATTTGTGTCCCGGTGCTTTGTTGATGGTGATTGCTAATCGAACATTCCTTGTGTCCCGGTCGCTTTGTCTTTTAGTGTCCCGGTCGTCATTTATATTCCCTATGTCCCGGTCGTCATTTGTGTCCCGATGTCCCAGTGTTTAATTTCGTCAATCAACAAACATGACGTCAGTCGACACACAAACATGACGTCACTCGAAACACAGACACAGAGACAACGTATTTTTATATATATAAGATGTCCCGGTGTCCCGGTCGTCATTTGTGTCCCGATGTCCCGGTGTGTAATTTCGTTAATCTACAAACATGACGTCAGTCGACACACAAACATAACGTCACTCGACACACAGACAACTTATTTTTATATATATAGATAGATTCTTGGCTTTCCCATTGTCTGTGCATATACAAACCCTTATGCACTTATAATGACGTCATATGCAAACGCTCTTTTTACAAACAAACAAACATGCATACACACAACTCGTTTTTATATAGATAGATAGATACAATACAAATTAATTGCGTAAAACTTGCGAGTATACAACATTCTTCGCTGTCCAATTGTCGCTGCACATAAATAGATTGTCAGGTTTACCGACCCTCGAACATACAACGTACAATTGTCCATGGGAAAAGCAATCAATATTAAGATCTATACCACATTTTTGTAATGACTGACCTTGAGCTTTGTTGATGGTGATTGCAAATACGAATCAAATTGGGAATTGCAATCTTTTAAATTGAAAAGGCACATACGTTGGAATCATGGGAATGCGAGGAATAAGAACAGCCTCGACCTCAAAAGGTCCTGTCAAGATTGTGGCCTCTATTACGTTTTCCATTGTTGTTTTTTACGGCAAGTCGCGTGCCTATTTCAAAAGTTTTAGTTTTCGAGGGTAATAGCTACGTATGTTGAAAAAATGAAGATATTAGACTATTTTATGATTGCACATGGTAAAGAATGTGATTAAAGGCTCTTTTCCTATTTCAAAAGTTTTAGTTTTCGAGGGTAATAGCTACGTATGTTGAAAAAATGAAGATATTAGACTATTTTATGATTGCAAATGGTAAAGAATGTGATTAAAGGCTCTTTTCCTATTTCAAAAGGTTTAGTTTTTGAGGGTAATAGCTACGTATCTTGAAAATATGAAGATATTAGATAATTTTATGATTGCACGTGGTAAAGTATGTGATTAAAGGCTCTTTTCCTATGTCAAAAGTTTAAGTTTTCGAGGGTAATAGCTACGTATGTTGAAAAAATGAAGATATTAGACTATTTTATGATTGCAAATGGTAAAGAATGTGATTAAAGGCTCTTTACCTATTTTAAAAGTTTTAGTTTTCGAGGGTAATAGCTACGTATGTTGAAAAATGTAGATATTAGACTATTTTATGATTGCACATGGTAAAGAATGTGATTAAAGGCTCTTTTCCTATTTCAAAAGTTTTAGTTTTCGAGGGTAATAGCTACGTATGTTGAAAAAATGAAGATATTAGACTATTTTATGATTGCAAATGGTAAAGAATGTGAATAAAGGCTATTTTCCTATGTCAAAAGTTTTAGTTTTCGAAGGTAATAGCTACGTATGTTGAAAAAATGAAGATATTAGACTATATTATGATTGCAAACGGTAAAGAATGTGATTAAAGGCTCTTTTCCTATGTCAAAAGTTTTAGTTTTCGAGGGTAATAGCTACCTATGTTGAAAAAATGAAGATATTAGACTATTTTATGATTGCTAATGGTAAAGAATGTGATTAAAGGCTCTTTTCCTATTTCAAAAGTTTTAGTTTTCAAGGGTAATAGCTACGTATGTTGAAAAAATGAAGATATTAGACTATTTTATGATTGCAAATGGTAAAGAATGTGATTAAAGGCTCTTTTCCTATTTCAGAAGTTTTAGTTTTCGAGGGTATTAGCTTTGTCTTTGGAAAAAATGAAGATAATAGACAATTTTATGATTGCACATGGTAAAGAATGTGATTAAAGGCTCTTTTCCTATTTCAAAAGTTTTAGTTTTCGAGGGTAATAGCTAGGTCTGTGGAAAAAAATGAAGATATTAGACTATTTTATGATTGCAAATGGTAAAGAATGTGATTAAAGGCTCTTTTCCTATGTCAAAAGTTTTAGTTTTCGAGGGTAATAGCTACGTATGTTGAAAAAATGAAGATATTAGACTATTTTATGATTGCAAATGGTAAAGAATGTGATTAAAGGCTCTTTTCCTATTTCAAAAGTTTTAGTTTTCGAGGGTAATAGCTACGTATGTTGAAAAAATGAAGATATTAGACTATTTTATGAATGCAAATGGTAAAGAATGTGATTAAAGGCTCTTTTCCT
>NW_027064692.1:0-24946 GCF_032884065.1 Artemia franciscana
GCTACGTATGTTGAAAAAATGAAGATATTAGACTATTTTATGATTGCACATTGTAAAGAATGTGATTTAAGGCTCTTTTCCTATGTCAAAAGTTTTAGTTTTCGAGGGTAATAGCTACGTATGTTGGAAAAATGAAGATATTAGACTATTTTATGATTGCACATGGTAAAGAAAGTGCTTAAAGGCTCTTTTCCTATTTCAAAAGTTTTAGTTTTCAAGGATAATAGCTACGTATGTTGAAAAAATGAAGATATTAGACTTTTTCATGATTGCAAATGGTAAAGAATGTGATTTAAAGGCTCTTTTTCTATGTCAAAAGTTTTAGTTTTCGAGGGTAATAGCTATGTATGTTGAAAAAAATGAAGATATTAGACTATTTTATAAATGCAAATGGTAACGGATGTGATTAAAGGCTCTTTTCCTATGTCAAAAGTTTTAGTTTTCGAAGGGTAATAGCTACGTATGTTGAAAAAATGAAGATATTAGACTATTTTATAATTGCAAATGGTAACGAATGTGATTAAAGGCTCTTTTCCTATGTCAAAAGTTTTAGTTTTCGAGGGTAATAGCTATGTATGTTGGAAAAATGAAGATATTAGACTATTTTATGATTGCAGAGTGTAAAGAAAGTGCTTAAAGGCTCTTTTCCTATTTCAAAAGTTTTAGTTTTCGAGGGTAATAGCTACGTATGTGAAATAATGAAGATATTAGAATATTTTATGATTGCAAATGGTAAAGAATGTGATTAAAGGCTCTTTTCCTATGTCAAAAGTTTTAGTTTTCGAGGGTAATAGCTACGTATGTTGGAAAAATGAAGATATTAGACTATTTTATGATTGCACATGGTAAAGAAAGTGCTTAAAGGCTCTTTTCCTACTTCAAAAGTTTTAGTTTTTCGTGGGTAATAGCTACGTATGTGGAAAAATGAAGATATTAGACTATTTTATGATTGCAAATGGTAAAGAATGTGATTAAAGGCTCTTTTCCTATTTCAAAAGTTTTCATTTTCGAGGGTAATAGCTACGTATGTTGGAAAAATGAAGATATTAGACTATTTTATGACTGCACAAGGTAAAGAATGTGATTAAAGGCTCTTTTCCCTATGTCAAAAGTTTTAGTTTTCGAGGGTAATAGCTACGTATGTTGAAAAAATGAAGATATTAGACTATTTTATGATTGCAAATGGTAAAGAATGTGATTAAAGGCTCTTTTCCTATGTCAAAAGTTTTAGTTTTCGACGGTAATAGCTACGTATGTTGAAAAAATGAAAATATTAGACTATTTTATAATTGCAAATGGGTAACGAATGTGATTTAAAGGCTCTTTTCCTATGTCAAAAGTTTTTAGTTTTCGAGGGTAATAGCCTCGTATGTTGAAAAAATGAAGATATTAGACTATTTTATAATTGCAAATGGTAACGAATGTGATTAAAGGCTCTTTTCCTATGTCAAAAGTTTTAGTTTTCGAGGGTAATAGCTACGTATGTTGAAAAAATGAAGAAATTAGACTATTTTATGATTGCACATGGTAAAGAATGTGATTAAAGGCTCTTTTCCTATTTCAAAAGTTTAAGTTTTCGAGGGTAATAGCTACGTATGTTGGAAAAATGAAGATATTAGACTATTTTATAATTGCAGATGGTAACGAATGTGATTAAAGGCTCTTTTCCTATGTCAAAAGTTTTAGTTTTCGAGGGTAATAGCTACGTATGTTGAAAAAATGAATCTATTACACTATTTTATAATTGCAAATGGTAACGAATGTGATTGAAGGCTCTTTTACTATGTCAAAAGTTTTAGTTTTCGAGGGTAATAGCTACGTATGTTGAAAAAATGAAGATATTAGACTATTTTATGATTGCACATGGTAAAGAATGTGCTTAAAGGCTCTTTTCCTATGGCAAAAGTTTTTAGTTTTCGAGGGTAATAGCTACGTATGTTGAAAAAATGAAGATAGCAGACTATTTTATAATTGCAAATGGTAACGAATGTGATTAAAGGCTCTTTTCCTATGTCAAAAGTTTTAGTTTTCGACGGTAATAGCTATGTATGTTGGAAAAATGAAGATATTAGACTATTTTATGATTGCACATGGTAAAGAAAGTGCTTAAAGGCTCTTTTTCCTATTTCAAAAGTTTTAGTTTTCGAGGGTAATAGCTACGTATGTTGAAATAATGAAGATATTAGACTATTTTATGATTGCACATGGTAAAGAATATGCTTAAAGGCTCTTTTCCTATGGCAAAAGTTTTAGTTTTTGAGGGTAATAGCTACGTATGTTGAAAAAAATGAAGATATTAGGCTATTTTATAATTGCAAATGGTAACGAATGTGATTAAAGGCTCTTTTCCTATGTCAAAAGTTTTAGTTTTTTAGGGTAATAGCTACGTATGTTTGAAAAAATGAAGATATTAGACTTTTTTCATGATTGCAAATGGTAAAGAATGTGATTAAAGGCTCTTTTCCTATGTCAAAAGTTTTAGTTTTCGAGGGTAATAGCTACGTATGTTGAAAAAATGAAGATATTAGACTATTTTATAATTGCAAATGGTAACGAATGTGATTAAAGGCTCTTTTCCTATGTCAAAAGTTTTAGTTTTCGAGGGTAATAGCTACGTATGTTGAAAAAATGAAGATATTAGACTATTTTATAATTGCAAATGTAACGAATGTGATTAAAGGCTCTTTTCCTATGTCAAAAGTTTTAGTTTTCGAGGATAATAGCTATGTATGTTGGAAAAATGAAGATATTAGACTATTTTATGATTGCAGAGTGTAAAGAAAGTGCTTAAAGGCTCTTTTCCTATTTCAAAAGTTTTAGTTTTCGAGGGTAATAGCTACGTATGTTGAAAAAATGAAGATATTAGACCTATTTTATAATTGCAAATGGTAACGAATGTGATTAAAGGCTCTTTTCCTATGTCAAAAGTTTTAGTTTTCGAGGGTAATAGCTACGTATGTTGAAAAAATGAAGATATTAGACTATTTTATGATTGCACAAGGTAAAGAATGTGATTAAAGGCTCTTTTCCTATGTCAAAAGTTTTAGTTTTCGAGGGTAATAGCTACGTATGTTGAAAAATGAAGATATTAGACTATTTTATGATTGCAAATGGTAAAGAATGTGATTAAAGGCTCTTTTCCTATGTCAAAAGTTTTAGTTTTCGAGGGTAATAGCTATGTATGTTGAAAAAATGAAATATTAGACTATTTTATAATTGCAAATGGCAACGAATGTGATTAAAGGCTCTTTTCCTATGTCAAAAGTTTTAGTTTTCGAGGTAATAGCTACGTATGTTGAAAAAATGAAGATATTAGACTATTTTATGATTGCAAATGTAAAGAATGTGCTTAAAGGCTCTTTTCCTATGTCAAAAGTTTTAGTTTTCGAGGGTAATAGCTACGTATGTTGAAAAATGAAGATATTAAACTATTTTATGATTGCAAATGGTAAAGAATGTGATTAAAGGCTCTTTTCCTATGTCAAAAGTTTTAGTTTTCGAGGGTAATAGCTACGTATGTTGGAAAAATGAAGATATTAGACTATTTTATGATTGCACAAGGTAAAGAATGTGATTAAAGGCTCTTTTCCTATGTCAAAAGTTTTAGTTTTCGAGGGTAATAGCTACGTATGTTGAAAAAATGAAGATATTAGACTATTTTATGATTGCACATGGTAAAGAATGTGATTAAAGGCTCTTTTCCTATGTCAAAAGTTTTAGTTTTCGAGGGTAATAGCTACGTATGTTGAAAAAATGAAGATATTAGACTATTTTATGATTGCAAATGGTAAAGAATGTGATTAAAGGCTCTTTTCCTATTTCAAAAGTTTTAGTTTTCGAGGGTAATAGCTACGTATGTTGAAAAAATGAAGATATTAGACTATTTTATGATTGCACATGGTAAAGAATGTGATTAAAGGCTCTTTTCCTATGTCAAAAGTTTAGTTTTCGAGGGTAATAGCTACGTATGTTGAAAAAATGAAGATATTAGACTATTTTATAATTGCAAATGGTAACGAATGTGATTAAAGGCTCTTTTCCTATGTCAAAAGTTTTAGTTTTCGAGGGTAATAGCTACGTATGTTGAAAAAATGAAGATATTAGACTATTTTATAATTGCAAATGGTAACGAATGTGATTAAAGGCTCTTTTCCTATGTCAAAAGTTTTAGTTTTCGAGGGTAATAGCTACGTATGTTGAAAAAATGAAGATATTAGACTATTTTATGATTGCAGATGGTAAAGAATGTGCTTAAAGGCTCTTTTCCTATTTCAAAAGTTTTAGTTTTCGAGGGTAATAGCTACGTATGTTGAAAAAATGAAGATATTAGACTATTTTATGATTGCAAATGGTAAAGAATGTGATTAAAGGCTCTTTTCCTATGTCAAAAGTTTTAGTTTTCGAGGGTAATAGCTACGTATGTTGGAAAAATGAAGATATTAGACTATTTTATGATTGCACATGGTAAAGAAAGTGCTTAAAGGCTCTTTTCCTATTTCAAAAGTTTTAGTTTTCGAGGGTAATAGCTACGTATGTTGGAAAAAATGAAGATATTAGACTATTTTATGATTGCACATGGTAAAGAATGCTTAAAGGCTCTTTTCCTATTTCAAAAGTTTTAGTTTTCGAGGGTAATAGCTACGTATGTTGAAAAATGAAGATATTAGACTATTTTATGATTGCAAATGGTAAAGAATGTGATTAAAGGCTCTTTTCCTATGTCAAAAGTTTTAGTTTTCGAGGGTAATAGCTACGTATGTTGGAAAAATGAAGATATTAGACTATTTTATGATTGCACATGGTAAAGAATGTGATTAAAGGCTCTTTTCCTATGTCAAAAGTTTTAGTTTTCGAGGGTAATAGCTACGTATGTTGAAAAAATGAAGATATTAGACTATTTTATGATTGCACATGGTAAAGAATGTGCTTAAAGGCTCTTTTCCTATGGCAAAAGTTTTAGTTTTCGAGGGTAATAGCTACGTATGTTGAAAAAATGAAGATATTAGACTATTTTATAATTGCAAATGGTAACGAATGTGATTAAAGGCTCTTTTCCTATGTCAAAAGTTTTAGTTTTCGAGGGTAATAGCTACGTATGTTGAAAAAATGAAGATATTAGACTATTTTATGATTGCACATGGTAAAGAATGTGATTAAAGGCTCTTTTCCTATGTCAAAAGTTTTAGTTTTCGAGGGTAATAGCTACGTATGTTGAAAAATGAAGATATTAGACTATTTTATAATTGCAGATGGTAACGAATGTGATTAAAGGCTCTTTTCCTATGTCAAAAGTTTTAGTTTTCGAGGGTAATAGCTACATGTTGAAAAAATGAAGATATTAGACTATTTTATAATTGCAAATGGTAACGAATGTGATTAAAGGCTCTTTTCCTATGTCAAAAGTTTTAGTTTTCGAGGGTAATAGCTACGTATGTTGAAAAAATGAAGATATTAGACTATTTTATGATTGCACATGGTAAAGAATGTGCTTAAAGGCTCTTTTCCTATTTCAAAAGTTTTAGTTTTCGAGGGTAATAGCTACGTATGTTGAAAAATGAAGATATTAGACTATTTTATGATTGCAAATGGTAAAGAATGTGATTAAAGGCTCTTTTCCTATGTCAAAAGTTTTAGTTTTCGAGGGTAATAGCTACGTATGTTGGAAAAATGAAGATATTAGACTATTTTATGATTGCACATGGTAAAGAAAGTGCTTAAAGGCTCTTTTCCTATTTCAAAAGTTTTAGTTTTCGAGGGTAATAGCTACGTATGTTGAAAAAATGAAGATATTAGACTATTTTATGATTGCACATGGTAAAGAATGTGCTTAAAGGCTCTTTTCCTATGGCA
The DNA here is from genome assembly GCF_032884065.1 of Artemia franciscana. Taxonomy (NCBI): domain Eukaryota; kingdom Metazoa; phylum Arthropoda; class Branchiopoda; order Anostraca; family Artemiidae; genus Artemia; species Artemia franciscana. The sequence goes on from NW_027064692.1 coordinate 5,851, forward strand.
AAAGTTTTAGTTTCGAGGGTAATAGCTACGTATGTTGAAAAAATGAAGATATTAGACTATTTTATAATTGCAAATGGTAACGAATGTGATTAAAGGCTCTTTTCCTATGTCAAAAGTTTTAGTTTTCGAGGGTAATAGCTACGTATGTTGAAAAAATGAAGATATTAGACTATTTTATGATTGCACATGGTAAAGAATGTGATTAAAGGCTCTTTTCCTATGTCAAAAGTTTTAGTTTTCGAGGGTAATAGCTACGTATGTTGAAAAAATGAAGATATTAGACTATTTTATAATTGCAAATGGTAACGAATGTGATTAAAGGCTCTTTTCCTATGTCAAAAGTTTTAGTTTTCGAGGGTAATAGCTACGTATGTTGAAAAAATGAAGATATTAGACTATTTTATAATTGCAAATGGTAACGAATGTGATTAAAGGCTCTTTTCCTATGTCAAAAGTTTTAGTTTTCGAGGATAATAGCTATGTATGTTGGAAAAATGAAGATATTAGACTATTTTATGATTGCAGAGTGTAAAGAAAGTGCTTAAAGGCTCTTTTCCTATTTCAAAAGTTTTAGTTTTCGAGGGTAATAGCTACGTATGTTGAAATAATGAAGATATTAGACTATTTTATGATTGCAAATGGTAAAGAATGTGATTAAAGGCTCTTTTCCTATTTCAAAAGTTTTCATTTTCGAGGGTAATAGCTACGTATGTTGGAAAAATGAAGATATTAGACTATTTTATGATTGCACAAGGTAAAGAATGTGATTAAAGGCTCTTTTCCTATGTCAAAAGTTTTAGTTTTCGAGGGTAATAGCTACGTATGTTGAAAAAATGAAGATATTAGACTATTTTATGATTGCAAATGGTAAAGAATGTGATTAAAGGCTCTTTTCCTATGTCAAAAGTTTTAGTTTTCGAGGGTAATAGCTACGTATGTTGAAAAAATGAAAATATTAGACTATTTTATAATTGCAAATGGTAACGAATGTGATTAAAGGCTCTTTTCCTATGTCAAAAGTTTTAGTTTTCGAGGTAATAGCTACGTATGTTGGAAAAATGAAGATATTAGACTATTTTATGATTGCACAAGGTAAAGAATGTGATTAAAGGCTCTTTTCCTATGTCAAAAGTTTTAGTTTTCGAGGGTAATAGCTACGTATGTTGAAAAAATGAAGATATTAGACTATTTTATGATTGCAAATGGTAAAGAATGTGATTAAATGCTCTTTTCCTATTTCAAAAGTTTTAGTTTTCGAGGGTAATAGCTACGTATGTTGGAAAAATGAAGATATTAGACTATTTTATAATTGCAAATGGTAAAGAATGTGATTAAAGGCTCTTTTCCTATGTCAAAAGTTTTAGTTTTCGAGGGTAATAGCTATGTATGTTGAAAAAATGAAGATATTAGACTATTTTATAATTGCAAATGGTAACGAATGTGATTAAAGGCTCTTTTCCTATGTCAAAAGTTTTAGTTTTCGAGGGTAATAGCTACGTATGTTGAAAAAATGAAGATATTAGACTATTTTATAATTGCAAATGGTAACGAATGTGATTAAAGGCTCTTTTCCTATGTCAAAAGTTTTCAGTTTTCGAGGGTAATAGCTACGTATGTTGAAAAAATGAAGATATTAGACTATTTTATGATTGCACATGGTAAAGAATGTGCTTAAAGGCTCTTTTCCTATGGCAAAAGTTTTAGTTTTCGAGGGTAATAGCTACGTATGTTGAAAAAATGAAGATATTAGACTATTTTATAATTGCAAATGGTAACGAATGTGATTAAAGGCTCTTTTCCTATGTCAAAAGTTTTAGTTTTCGAGGGTAATAGCTATGTATGTTGGAAAAATGAAGATATTAGACTATTTTATGATTGCACATGGTAAAGAAAGTGCTTAAAGGCTCTTTTCCTATTTCAAAAGTTTTAGTTTTCGAGGGTAATAGCTACGTATGTTGGAAAAATGAAGATATTAGACTATTTTATGATTGCACATGGTAAAGAAACTGCTTAAAGGCTCTTTTCCTATTTCAAAAGTTTTAGTTTTCGAGGGTAATAGCTACGTATGTTGAAAAAATGAAGATATTAGACTATTTTATGATTGCAAATGGTAAAGAATGTGATTAAAGGCACTTTTCCTATTTCAAAAGTTTTCGTTTTCGAGGGTAATAGCTATGTATGTTGGAAAAATGAAGATATTAGACTATTTTATGATTGCACATGGTAAAGAATGTGATTAAAGGCTCTTTTCCTATGTCAAAAGTTCTAGTTTTCAAGGGTAATAGCTACGTATGTTGAAAAAATGAAGATATTAGACTATTTTATGATTGCACATGGTAAAGAATGTGCTTAAAGGCTCTTTTCCTATGGCAAAAGTTTTAGTTTTCGAGGGTAATAGCTACGTATGTTGAAAAAAATGAAGATATTAGACTATTTTATGATTGCAAATGGTAAAGAATGTGATTAAAGGCTCTTTTCCTATGTCAAAAGTTTTAGTTTTCGAGGGTAATAGCTACGTATGTTGAAAAAATGAAGATATTAGACTATTTTATAATTGCAAATGGTAACGAATGTGATTAAAGGCTCTTTTCCTATGTCAAAAGTTTTAGTTTTCGAGGGTAATAGCTACGTATGTTGAAAAAATGTAGATATTAGACTATTTTATGATTGCACATGGTAAAGAATGTGCTTAAAGGCTCTTTTCCTATGGCAAAAGTTTTAGTTTTCGACGGTAATAGCTACATACGTTGAAAAAATGAAGATATTAGACTATTTTATAATTGCAAATGGTAACGAATGTGATTAAAGGCTCTTTTCCTATGTCAAAAGTTTTAGTTTTCGAGGGTAATAGCTATGTATGTTGGAAAAATGAAGATATTAGACTATTTTATGATTGCACATGGTAAAGAAAGTGCTTAAAGGCTCTTTTCCTATTTCAAAAGTTTTAGTTTTCGAGGGTAATAGCTACGTATGTTGAAATAATGAAGATATTAGACTATTTTATGATTGCAAATGGTAAAGAATGTGATTAAAGGCTCTTTTCCTATGTCAAAAGTTTTAGTTTTCGAGGGTAATAGCTACGTATGTTGGAAAAATGAAGATATTAGGCTATTTTATGATTGCACATGGTAAAGAAAGTGCTTAAAGGCTCTTTTCCTATTTCAAAAGTTTTAGTTTTCGAGGGAAAAAGCTACGTATGTTGAAAAAATGAAGATATTAGACTATTTTATGATTGCACATGGTAAAGAATGTGCTTAAAGGCTCTTTTCCTATGGCAAAAGTTTTAGTTTTCGAGGGTAATAGCTACGTATGTTGAAAAAATGAAGATATTAGACTATTTTATAATTGCAAATGGTAACGAATGTGATTAAAGGCTCTTTTTCTAAGTCAAAAGTTTTAGTTTTTGAGGGTAATAGCTACGTATGTTGAAAAAATGAAGATGTTAGACTATTTTATGATTTCACATGGTAAAGAATGTGCTTAAAGGCTCTTTTCCTATGGCAAAAGTTTTAGTTTTCGAGGGTAATAGCTACGTATGTTGAAAAAATGAAGATATTAGACTATTTTATGATTGCAAATGGTAAAGAATGTGATTAAAGGCTCTTTTCCTATTTCAAAAGTTTTCGTTTTCGAGGGTAATAGCTATGTATGTTGGAAAAATGAAGATATTAGACTATTTTATGATTGCACATGGTAAAGAATGTGATTAAAGGCTCTTTTCCTATGTCAAAAGTTCTAGTTTTCAAGGGTAATAGCTACGTATGTTGAAAAAATGAAGATATTAGACTATTTTATGATTGCACATGGTAAAGAATGTGCTTAAAGGCTCTTTTCCTATGGCAAAAGTTTTAGTTTTCGAGGGTAATAGCTACGTATGTTGAAAAAATGAAGATATTAGACTATTTTATGATTGCAAATGGTAAAGAATGTGATTAAAGGCTCTTTTCCTATGTCAAAAGTTTTAGTTTTCGAGGGTAATAGCTACGTATGTTGAAAAAATGAAGATATTAGACTATTTTATAATTGCAAATGGTAACGAATGTGATTAAAGGCTCTTTTCCTATGTCAAAAGTTTTAGTTTTTCGAGGGTAATAGCTACGTATGTTGAAAAAATGTAGATATTAGACTATTTTATGATTGCACATGGTAAAGAATGTGCTTAAAGGCTCTTTTCCTATGGCAAAAGTTTTAGTTTTCGAGGGTAATAGCTACATATGTTGAAAAAATGAAGATATTAGACTATATTATAATTGCAAATGGTAACGAATGTGATTAAAGGCTCTTTTCCTATGTCAAAAGTTTTAGTTTTCGAGGGTAATAGCTATGTATGTTGGAAAAATGAAGATATTAGACTATTTTATGATTGCACATGGTAAAGAAAGTGCTTAAAGGCTCTTTTCCTATTTCAAAAGTTTTAGTTTTCGAGGGTAATAGCTACGTATGTTGAAATAATGAAGATATTAGACTATTTTATGATTGCAAATGGTAAAGAATGTGATTAAAGGCTCTTTTCCTATGTCAAAAGTTTTAGTTTTCGAGGGTAATAGCTACGTATGTTGGAAAAATGAAGATATTAGGCTATTTTATGATTGCACATGGTAAAGAAAGTGCTTAAAGGCTCTTTTCCTATTTCAAAAGTTTTAGTTTTCGAGGGAAAAAGCTACGTATGTTGAAAAAATGAAGATATTAGACTATTTTATGATTGCACATGGTAAAGAATGTGCTTAAAGGCTCTTTTCCTATGGCAAAAGTTTTAGTTTTCGAGGGTAATAGCTACGTATGTTGAAAAAATGAAGATATTAGACTATTTTATAATTGCAAATGGTAACGAATGTGATTAAAGGCTCTTTTTCTAAGTCAAAAGTTTTAGTTTTCGAGGGTAATAGCTACGTATGTTGAAAAAATGAAGATGTTAGACTATTTTATGATTTCACATGGTAAAGAATGTGCTTAAAGGCTCTTTTCCTATGGCAAAAGTTTTAGTTTTCGAGGGTAATAGCTACGTATGTTGAAAAAATGAAGATATTAGACTATTTTATGATTGCAAATGGTAAAGAATGTGATTAAAGGCTCTTTTCCTATATCAAAAGTTTTAGTTTTCGAGGGTAATAGCTACGTATGTTGAAAAAATGAAGATATTAGACTATTTTATAATTGCAAATGGTAACGAATGTGATTAAAGGCTCTTTTCCTATGTCAAAAGTTTTAGTTTTCGAGGGTAATAGCTATGTATGTTGGAAAAATGAAGATATTAGACTATTTTATGATTGCACATGGTAAAGAATGTGATTAAAGGCTCTTTTCCTATGTCAAAAGTTTTAGTTTTCGAGGGTAATAGCTACGTATGTTGGAAAAATGAAGATATTAGACTATTTTATGATTGCACATGGTAAAGAAACTGCTTAAAGGCTCTTTTCCTATTTCAAAAGTTTTAGTTTTCGAGGTTAATAGCTACGTATGTTGAAAAAATAAAGATATTAGACTATTTTATGATTGCAAATGGTAAAGAATGTGATTAAAGGCTCTTTTCCTATTTCAAAAGTTTTCGTTTTCGAGGGTAATAGCTACGTATGTTGAAAAAATGAAGATATTAGACTATTTTATGATTGCACATGGTAAAGAATGTGCTTAAAGGCTCTTTTCCTATGGCAAAAGTTCTAGTTTTCGAGGGTACTAGCTACGTATGTTGAAAAAATGAAGATATTAGACTATTTTATGATTGCAAATGGTAAAAAATGTGATTAAAGGCTCTTTTCCTATGTCAAAAGTTTTAGTTTTCGAGGGTAATAGTTACGTATGTTGAAAAAATGAAGATATTAGACTATTTTATAATTGCAAATGGTAACGAATGTGATTAAAGGCTCTTTTCCTATGGCAAAAGTTTTAGTTTTCGAGGGTAATAGCTACGTATGTTGAAAAAATGAAGATATTAGACTATTTTATAATTGCAAATGGTAACGAATGTGATTAAAGGCTCTTTTCCTATGTCAAAAGTTTTAGTTTTCGAGGGTAATAGCTATGTATGTTGGAAAAATGAAGATATTAGACTATTTTATGATTGCACATGGTAAAGAAAGTGCTTAAAGGCACTTTTCCTATTTCAAAAGTTTTAGTTTTCGAGGGTAATAGCTACGTATGTTGGAAAAATGAAGATATTAGACTATTTTATGATTGCACATGGTAAAGAATGTGCTTAAAGGCTCTTTTCCTATGGCAAAAGTTTTAGTTTTCGAAAGTAATAGCTATGTATGTTGGAAAAATGAAGATATTAGACTATTTTATGATTGCACATGGTAAAGATTGTGATTAAAGGCTCTTTTCCTATGTCAAAAGTTTTAGTTTTCGAGGGTAATAGCTACGTATGTTGGAAAAAATGAAGATATTAGACTATTTTATGATTGCACATGGTAAAGAAGCTGCTTAAAGGCTCTTTTCGTATTTCAAAAGTTTTAGTTTTCGAGGGTAATAGCTACGTATGTTGAAAAAATGAAGATATTAGACTATTTTATGATTGCAAATGGTAAAGAATGTGATTAAAGGCTCTTTTCCTATGTCAAAAGTTTTAGTTTTCGAGGGTAATAGCTACGTATGTTGAAAAAATGAAGATATTAGACTATTTTATGATTTCACATGGTAAAGAATGTGCTTAAAGGCTCTTTTCCTATGGCAAAAGTTTTAGTTTTCGAGGGTAATAGCTACGTATGTTGAAAAAATGAAGATATTAGACTATTTTATGATTGCAAATGGTAAAGAATGTGATTAAAGGCTCTTTTCCTATATCAAAAGTTTTAGTTTTCGAGGGTAATAGCTACGTATGTTGAAAAAATGAAGATATTAGACTATTTTATAATTGCAAATGGTAACGAATGTGATTAAAGGCTCTTTTCCTATGTCAAAAGTTTTAGTTTTCGAGGGTAATAGCTATGTATGTTGGAAAAATGAAGATATTAGACTATTTTATGATTGCACATGGTAAAGAATGTGATTAAAGGCTCTTTTCCTATGTCAAAAGTTTTAGTTTTCGAGGGTAATAGCTACGTATGTTGGAAAAATGAAGATATTAGACTATTTTATGATTGCACATGGTAAAGAAACTGCTTAAAGGCTCTTTTCCTATTTCAAAAGTTTTAGTTTTCGAGGTTAATAGCTACGTATGTTGAAAAAATAAAGATATTAGACTATTTTATGATTGCAAATGGTAAAGAATCTGATTAAAGGCTCTTTTCCTATTTCAAAAGTTTTCGTTTTCGAGGGTAATAGCTACGTATGTTGAAAAAATGAAGATATTAGACTATTTTATGATTGCACATAGTAAAGAATGTACTTAAAGGCTCTTTTCCTATGGCAAAAGTTCTAGTTTTCGAGGGTAATAGCTACGTATGTCGAAAAAATGAAGATATTAGACTATTTTATGATTGCAAATGGTAAAAAATGTGATTAAAGGCTCTTTTCCTATGTCAAAAGTTTTAGTTTTCGAGGGTAATAGTTACGTATGTTGAAAAAATGAAAATATTAGACTATTTTATAATTGCAAATGGTAACGAATGTGATTAAAGGCTCTTTTCCTATGGCAAAAGTTTTAGTTTTCGAGGGTAATAGCTACGTATGTTGAAAAAATGGAGATATTAGACTATTTTATATTGCAAATGGTAACGAATGTGATTAAAGGCTCTTTTCCTATGTCAAAAGTTTTAGTTTTCGAGGGTAATAGCTATGTATGTTGGAAAAATGAAGATATTAGACTATTTTATGATTGCACATGGTAAAGAAAGTGCTTAAAGGCACTTTTCCTATTTCAAAAGTTTAGTTTTCGAGGGTAATAGCTACGTATGTTGAAAAAATGAAGATATTAGACTATTTTATGATTGCAAATGGTAAAGAATGTGATTAAAGGCTCTTTTCCTATGTCAAAAGTTTTAGTTTTCGAGGGTAATAGCTACGTATGTTGAAAAAATGAAGATATTAGACTATTTTATGATTGCAAATGGTAAAGAATCTGATTAAAGGCTCTTTTCCTATTTCAAAAGTTTTCGTTTTCGAGGGTAATAGCTACGTATGTTGAAAAAATGAAGATATTAGACTATTTTATGATTGCACATGGTAAAGAAAGTGCTTAAAGGCTCTTTTCCTATTTCAAAAGTTTTAGTTTTCGAGGGTAATAGCTACGTATGTTGAAAAATGAAGATATTAGACTATTTTATGATTGCAATGGTAAAGAATGTGATTAAAGGCTCTTTTCCTATGTCAAAAGTTTTAGTTTTCGAGGGTAATAGCTACGTATGTTGAAAAAATGAAGATATTAGACTATTTTATAATTGCAAATGGTAACGAATGTGATTAAAGGCTCTTTTCCTATTTCAAAAGTTTTAGTTTTCGAGGGTAATAGCTACGTATGTTGGAAAAATGAAGATATTAGACTATTTTATGATTGCACATGGTAAAGAATGTGATTAAAGGCTCTTTTCCTATGTCAAAAGTTTTAGTTTTCGAGGGTAATAGCTACGTATGTTGAAAAATGAAGATATTAGACTATTTTATAATTGCAAATGGTAACGAATGTGATTAAAGGCTCTTTTCCTATGTCAAAAGTTTTAGTTTTCGAGGGTAATAGCTACGTATGTTGGAAAAATAAAGATATTAGACTATTTTATGATTGCACATGGTAAAGAATGTGATTAAAGGCTCTTTTCCTATTTCAAAAGTTTTAGTTTTCGAGGGTAATAGCTACGTATGTTGGAAAAAATGAAGATATTAGACTATGTTATAATTGCAAATGGTAACGAATGTGATTAAAGGCTCTTGTCCTATGTCAAAAGTTTTAGTTTTCGAGGGTAATAGCTACGTATGTTGAAAAAATGTAGATATTAGACTATTTTATGATTGCACATGGTAAAGAATGTGATTAAAGGCTCTTTTCCTATTTCAAAAGTTTAAGTTTTCGAGGGTAATAGCTACCTATGTTGGAAAAATGAAGATATTAGACTATTTTATAATTGCAATGGTAACGAATGTGATTAAAGGCTCTTTTCCTATGTCAAAAGTTTTAGTTTTCGAGGGTAATAGCTATGTATGTTGAAAAAATGAATCTATTACACTATTTTATAATTGCAAATGGTAACGAATGTGATTAAAGGCTCTTTTCCTATGTCAAAAGTTTTAGTTTTCGAGGGTAATAGCTACGTATGTTGAAAAAATGAAGATATTAGACTATTTTATGATTGCACATGGTAAAGAGTGTGCTTAAAGGCTCTTTTCCTATGGCAAAAGTTTTAGTTTTTGAGGGTAATAGCTACGTATGTTGAAAAAATGAAGATATTAGACTATTTTATAATTGCAAATGGTAACGAACGTGATTAAAGGCTCTTTTCCTATGTCAAAAGTTTTAGTTTTCGAGGGTAATAGCCACGTATGTTGAAAAAATGAAGATATTAGACTATTTTATGATTGCACATGGTAAAGAATGTGCTTAAAGGCTCTTTTCCTATGGCAAAAGTTTTAGTTTTCGAGGGTAATAGCTACGTATGTTGAAAAAATGAAGATATTAGACTATTTTATGATTGCAAATGGTAAAGAATGTGATTAAAGGCTCTTTTCCTATGTCAGAAGTTTTAGTTTTCGAGGGTAATAGCTACGTATGTTGAAAAAATGAAGATATTAGACTATTTTATAATTGCAAATGGTAACGAATGTGATTCCTATGTCAAAAGTTTTAGTTTTCGAGGGTAATAGCTATGTATGTTGGAAAAATGAAGATATTAGACTATTTTATGATTGCACATGGTAAAGAATTTGATTAAAGGCTCTTTTCCTATGTCAAAAGTTTTAGTTTTCGAGGGTAATAGCTACGTATGTTGGAAAAAATGAAGATATTAGACTGTTTTATGATCGCAAATGGTAAAGAATGTGATTAAAGGCTCTTTTCCTATTTCAAAAGTTTTAGTTTTCGAGGGTAATAGCTACGTATGTTGAAAAAATGAAGATATTAGACTATTTTATGATTGCACATGGTAAAGAAAGTGCTTAAAGGCTCTTTTCCTATTTCAAAAGTTTTAGTTTTCGAGGGTAATAGCTACGTATGTTGGAAAAATGAAGATATTAGACTATTTTATGATTGCAAATGGTAAAGAATGTGATTAAAGGCTCTTTTCCTATGTCAAAAGTTTTAGTTTTCGAGGGTAATAGCTACGTATGTTGGAAAAATGAAGATATTAGACTATTTTATGATTGCACATGGTAAAGAAAGTGCTTAAAGGCTCTTTTCCTATTTCAAAAGTTTTAGTTTTCGAGGGGTAATAGCTACGTATGTTGAAAAAATGAAGATATTAGACTATTTTGTGATTGCAAAATGGTAAAGAATGTGATTAAAGGCTCTTTTCCTATGTCAAAAGTTTTAGTTTTTCGAGGGTAATAGCTACGTATGTTGAAAAAAATGAAGATATTAGACTATTTTATGATTGCAAATGGTAAAGAATGTGATTAAAGGCTCTTTTCCTATTTCAAAAGTTTTCGTTTTCGAGGGTAATAGCTACGTATGTTGAAAAAATGAAGATATTAGACTATTTTATGATTGCACATGGTAAAGAAAGTGCTTAAAGGCTCTTTTCCTATTTCAAAAGTTTTAGTTTTCGAGGGTAATAGCTACGTATGTTGGAAAAATGAAGATATTAGACTATTTTATGATTGCAAATGGTATAGAATGTGATTAAAGGCTCTTTTCCTATGTCAAAAGTTTTAGTTTTCGAGGGTAATAGCTACGTATGTTGGAAAAAATGAAGATATTAGACTATTTTATGATTGCACATGGTAAAGAAAGTGCTTAAAGGCTCTTTTCCTATTTCAAAAGTTTTAGTTTTCGAGGGTAATAGCTACGTATGTTGAAAAAATGAAGATATTAGACTATTTTGTGATTGCAAATGGTAAAGAATGTGATTAAAGGCTCTTTTCCTATGTCAAAAGTTTTAGTTTTCGAGGGTAATAGCTACGTATGTTGAAAAAATGAAGATATTAGACTATTTTATAATTGCAAATGGTAACGAATGTGATTAAAGGCTATTTTCCTTTGTCAAAAGTTTAGTTTTCGAGGGTAATAGCTACGTATGTTGGAAAAATAAAGATATTAGACTATTTTATGATTGCACATGGTAAAGAATGTGATTAAAGGCTCTTTTCCTATGTCAAAAGTTTTAGTTTTCGAGGGTAATAGCTACGTATGTTGGAAAAATGAAGATATTAGACTATTTTATAATTGCAAATGGTAACGAATGTGATTAAAGGCTCTTGTCCTATGTCAAAAGTTTTAGTTTTCGAGGGTAATAGCTACGTATGTTGAAAAAATGTAGATATTAGACTATTTTATGATTGCACATGGTAAAGAATGTGTTTAAAGGCTCTTTTCCTATTTCAAAAGCTTAAGTTTTTCGAGGGTAATAGCTACCTATGTTGGAAAAATGAAGATATTAGACTATTTTATAATTGCAAATGGTAACGAATGTGATTAAAGGCTCTTTTCCTATGTCAAAAGTTTTAGTTTTCGAGGGTAATAGCTATGTATGTTGAAAAAATGAATCTATTACACTATTTTATAATTGCAAATGGTAACGAATGTGATTAAAGGCTCTTTTCCTATGTCAAAAGTTTTAGTTTTCGAGGGTAATAGCTACGTATGTTGAAAAAATGAAGATATTAGACTATTTTATGATTGCACATGGTAAAGAATGTGCTTAAAGGCTCTTTTCCTATGGCAAAAGTTTTAGTTTTTGAGGGTAATAGCTACGTATGTTGAAAAAATGAAGATATTAGACTATTTTATAATTGCAAATGGTAACGAATGTGATTAAAGGCTCTTTTCCTATGTCAAAAGTTTTAGTTTTCGAGGGTAATAGCTACGTATGTTGAAAAAATGAAGATATTAGACTATTTTATGATTGCACATGGTAAAGATTGTGCTTAAAGGCTCTTTTCCTATGGCAAAAGTTTTAGTTTTCGAGGGTAATAGCTACGTATGTTGAAAAAATGAAGATATTAGACTATTTTATGATTGCAAATGGTAAAGAATGTGATTAAAGGCTCTTTTCCTATGTCAGAAGTTTTAGTTTTCGAGGGTAATAGCTACGTATGTTGAAAAAATGAAGATATTAGACTATTTTATAATTGCAAATGGTAACGAATGTGATTAAAGGCTCTTTTCCTATGTCAAAAGTTTTAGTTTTCGAGGGTAATAGCTATGTATGTTGGAAAAATGAAGATATTAGACTATTTTATGATTGCAAATGGTAAAGAATTTGATTAAAGGCTCTTTTCCTATGTCAAAAGTTTTAGTTTTCGAGGGTAATAGCTACGTATGTTGGAAAAATGAAGATATTAGACTGTTTTATGATCGCAAATGGTAAAGAATGTGATTAAAGGCTCTTTTCCTATTTCAAAAGTTTTCGTTTTCGAGGGTAATAGCTACGTATGTTGGGAAAATGAAGATATTAGACTATTTTATGATTGCACATGGTAAAGAATGTGATTAAAGGCTCTTTTCCTATGTCAAAAGTTTTAGTTTTCGAGGGTAATAGCTACGTATGTTGAAAAAATGAAGATATTAGACTATTTTATGATTGCACATGGTAAAGAATGTGCTTAAAGGCTCTTTTCCTATGGCAAAAGTTTTAGTTTTCGAGGGTAATAGCTACGTATATTGAAAAAATGAAGATATTAGACTATTTTATGATTGCACATGGTAAAGAATGTGCTTAAAGGCTCTTTTCCTATGGCAAACGTTTTAGTTTTTGAGGGTAATAGCTACGTATGTTGAAAAAATGAAGATATTAGACTATTTTATGATTTCACATGGTAAAGAATGTGCTTAAAGGCTCTTTTCCTATGGCAAAAGTTTTAGTTTTCGAGGGTAATAGCTACGTATGTTGAAAAAATGAAGATATTAGACTATTTTATGATTGCAAATGGTAAAGAATGTGATTAAAGGCTCTTTTCCTATATTAAAAGTTTTAGTTTTCGAGAGTAATAGCTATGTATGTTGGAAAAATGAAGATATTAGACTATTTTATGATTGCACATGGTAAAGAATGTGATTAAAGGCTCTTTTCCTATGTCAAAAGTTTTAGTTTTCGAGGGTAATAGCTACGTATGTTGGAAAAATGAAGATATTAGACTATTTTATGATTGCACATGGTAAAGAAACTGCTTAAAGGCTCTTTTCCTATTTCAAAAGTTTTAGTTTTCGAGGTTAATAGCTACGTATGTTGAAAAAATAAAGATATTAGACTATTTTATGATTGCAAATGGTAAAGAATCTGATTAAAGGCTCTTTTCCTATTTCAAAAGTTTTCGTTTTCGAGGGTAATAGCTACGTATGTGAAAAAATGAATATATTAGACTATTTTATGATTGCACATAAATAGTGAGGAAGAATTAGCGACAGTACTAGAAGGATTAAAAAATAATAAGGCCCCAGGTGCTGATAATATGATTAATGAGTTCCTTAAATATGGTGGCTCTGGGGTTAGGAATAAGCTACTGAAGATTATGAACATGATTTTTGAAAAGGGGAAGTACCCAATGATTTTAGGAAAACCTTAATTAAACCACTGTATAAGAAAGGTGACAAGAGTGAATGTCGGAATTATCGAGGCATTAGTCTGGTCTCTGTAGGTAGCAAATTACTGAGTAATATGATACTTTTTAGACTGAGACATGCTGTAGACAAAGTTTTAAGGGAAGAACAATGCGGTTTTAGAAAAGGTAGAGGATGTGTCGACCATGTTTTCACTCTTAGGTTAATAATTGAGAAGTCCCTTCGTTGTCAAACACCTTTGGTCCTTAGTTTTATCGATTATGAGCAAGCTTTCGATTCTGTTGATAGAACAGCGTTAACAAAGGTCTTATCGTTATATGGTATACCAGAAAAATACATTAAAGTGATTTGCGCTATGTACGAGAATAATACTGCTGCAGTTAAGGTAGAAAATGAGGTTAGCAACTGGTTTTGTATTAAATCAGGAGTTAAGCAGGGTTGTGTTCTATCCCCCTTTATATGGATCATTTTGATGGACTTCGTCTTAAGGAGCACAGGAAAGGCAATTGGAGACCATGGAATCAAATGGGGAGGAAGAACGCTCCTGGACTTAGATTATGCTGATGATTTAAGCATATCAGATGAAAGTGTGAGCAAAATGAATGAATTTTTAGAGGTTTTACGAGTTCAGGGTGCTAAAATAGGCTTGAAAATTAATGTTAAGAAGACTAAGTCACTAAGGTTAGGAATAAGTGAAGATGAACAGGTGACCTTAGGTAACGAAAAGATTGATCAGGTTGGGAGCTTCAGTTACCTTGGTAGTATTATTAGTAAAGATGGTGGGAGCAGTGAAGATGTTAAAAGTAGAATAGCTAAAGCTCAGGGTGTTTTTTCACAGTTAAAAAAAGTTTGGAAGAATAGAAAGATAAGCCTACAAACCAAGATTAGAATATTGGAAGCTACAGTGATGACAGTGGTCAAATATGGCTCTGAAGCATGGACACTCCGAAAAGCAGATGAAAATTTACTAGATGTTTTCCAGAGAAATTGCCTACGGATTGTTCTGGGTACCGGCTGACTGACCGTATTTCTAACAGTAGGTTGTACGAAAAGTGTGGTTCAATCCCGCTTTCTGGGGCTATAATGAAAGAAAGGTTGAGATGGCTAGGCCACGTTCTACGGATGAAGGATGACAGATTACCGAAGATTGTCCTTTTTGGCCAACCGTCTGGGGCTACACGGAAAGCAGGTCGTCCTTGTCTGGGTTGGGAGGATGTCATAAATAAGGATTTAAAGGAAATGGGAACTTCCTGGGAGGGTGTAAAGAGGGAGGCTTTAAATAGATTAGGTTGGAGGAGGAGCGTGCGTAGCTGTGTTGGCCTCAGGCGGCTTGGTGCTGCAGTGAGTTATTAGTAGTAGTAGTAGTAGTAGTTATGATTGCACATAGTAAAGAATGTGCTTAAAGCTCTTTTCCTATGGCAAAAATTCTAGTTTTCGAGGGTAATAGCTACGTATGTTGAAAAAATGAAGATATTAGAATATTTTATGATTGCAAATGGTAAAAAATGTGATTAAAGGCTCTTTTTCTATGTCAAAAGTTTTAGTTTTCGAGGGAAAAAGCTACGTATGTTGAAAAAATGAAGATATTAGACTATTTTATGATTGCACATGGTAAAGAATGTGCTTAAAGGCTCTTTTCCTATGGCAAAAGTTTTAGTTTTCGAGGGTAATAGCTACGTATGTTGAAAAAATGAAGATATTAGACTATTTTATAATTGCAAATGGTAACGAATGTGATTAAAGGCTCTTTTTCTAAGTCAAAAGTTTTAGTTTTCGAGGGTAATAGCTACGTATGTTGAAAAAATGAAGATGTTAGACTATTTTATGATTTCACATGGTAAAGAATGTGCTTAAAGGCTCTTTTCCTATGGCAAAAGTTTTTAGTTTTCGAGGGTAATAGCTACGTATGTTGAAAAAATGAAGATATTAGACTATTTTATGATTGCAAATGGTAAAGAATGTGATTAAAGGCTCTTTTCCTATATCAAAAGTTTTAGTTATCGAGGGTAATAGCTACGTATGTTGAAAAAATGAAGATATTAGACTATTTTATAATTGCAAATGGTAACGAATGTGATTAAAGGCTCTTTTCCTATGTCAAAAGTTTTAGTTTTCGAGGGTAATAGCTATGTATGTTGGAAAAATGAAGATATTAGACTATTTTATGATTGCACATGGTAAAGAATGTGATTAAAGGCTCTTTTCCTATGTCAAAAGTTTTAGTTTTCGAGGGTAATAGCTACGTATGTTGGAAAAATGAAGATATTAGACTATTTTATGATTGCACATGGTAAAGAAACTGCTTAAAGGCTCTTTTCCTATTTCAAAAGTTTTAGTTTTCGAGGTTAATAGCTACGTATGTTGAAAAAATAAAGATATTAGACTATTTTATGATTGCAAATGGTAAAGAATCTGATTAAAGGCTCTTTTCCTATTTCAAAAGTTTTCGTTTTCGAGGGTAATAGCTACGTATGTTGAAAAAATGAAGATATTAGACTATTTTATGATTGCACATGGTAAAGCAATGTGCTTAAAGGCTCTTTTCCTATGGCAAAAGTTCTAGTTTTCGAGGGTACTAGCTACGTATGTTGAAAAAATGAAGATATTAGACTATTTTATGATTGCAAATGGTAAAAAATGTGATTAAAGGCTCTTTTCCTATGTCAAAAGTTTTAGTTTTCGAGGGTAATAGTTACGTATGTTGAAAAAATGAAGATATTAGACTATTTTATAATTGCAAATGGTAACGAATGTGATCAAAGGCTCTTTTCCTATGGCAAAAGTTTTAGTTTTCGAGGGTAATAGCTACGTATGTTGAAAAAATGAAGATATTAGACTATTTTATAATTGCAAATGGTAACGAATGTGATTAAAGGCTCTTTTCCTATGTCAAAAGTTTTAGTTTTCGAGGGTAATAGCTATGTATGTTGGAAAAATGAAGATATTAGACTATTTTATGATTGCACATGGTAAAGAAAGTGCTTAAAGGCACTTTTCCTATTTCAAAAGTTTTAGTTTTCGAGGGTAATAGCTACGTATGTTGGAAAAATGAAGATATTAGACTATTTTATGATTGCACATGGTAATGAATGTGCTTAAAGGCTCTTTTCCTATGGCAAAAGTTTTAGTTTTCGAAAGTAATAGCTATGTATGTTGGAAAAATGAAGATATTAGACTATTTTATGATTGCACATGGTAAAGAATGTGATTAAAGGCTCTTTTCCTATGTCAAAAGTTTTAGTTTTCGAGGGTAATAGCTACGTATGTTGGAAAAATGAAGATATTAGACTATTTTATGATTGCACATGGTAAAGAAACTGCTTAAAGGCTCTTTTCCTATTTCAAAAGTTTTAGTTTTCGAGGGTAATAGCTACGTATGTTGAAAAAATGAAGATATTAGACTATTTTATGATTGCAAATGGTAAAGAATGTGATTAAAGGCTCTTTTCCTATGTCAAAAGTTTTAGTTTTCGAGGGTAATAGCTACGTATGTTGAAAAAATGAAGATATTAGACTATTTTATGATTGCAAATGGTAAAGAATCTGATTAAAGGCTCTTTTCCTATTTCAAAAGTTTTCGTTTTCGAGGGTAATAGCTACGTATGTTGAAAAAATGAAGATATTAGACTATTTTATGATTGCACATGGTAAAGAAAGTGCTTAAAGGCTCTTTTCCTATTTCAAAAGTTTTAGTTTTCGAGGGTAATAGCTACGTATGTTGGAAAAATGAAGATATTAGACTATTTTATGATTGCAAATGGTAAAGAATGTGATTAAAGGCTCTTTTCCTATGTCAAAAGTTTTAGTTTTCGAGGGTAATAGCTACGTATGTTGGAAAAATGAAGATATTAGACTATTTTATGATTGCACATGGTAAAGAAAGTGCTTAAAGGCTCTTTTCCTATTTCAAAAGTTTTAGTTTTCGAGGGTAATAGCTACGTATGTTGAAAAAATGAAGATATTAGACTATTTTGTGATTGCAAATGGTAAAGAATGTGATTAAAGGCTCTTTTCCTATGTCAAAAGTTTTAGTTTTCGAGGGTAATAGCTACGTATGTTGAAAAAATGAAGATGTTAGACTATTTTATAATTGCAAATGGTAACGAATGTGATTAAAGGCTATTTTCCTATGTCAAAAGTTTTAGTTTTCGAGGGTAATAGCTACGTATGTTGGAAAAATAAAGATATTAGACTATTTTATGATTGCACATGGTAAAGAATGTGATTAAAGGATCTTTTCCTATGTCAAAAGTTTTAGTTTCGAGGGTAATAGCTACGTATGTTGGAAAAATGAAGATATTAGACTATTTTATAATTGCAAATGGTACCGAATGTGATTAAAGGCTCTTTTCCTATGTCAAAAGTTTTAGTTTTCGAGGGATAATAGCTACGTATGTTGAAAAAATGAAGATATTAGACTATTTTATGATTGCACATGGTAAAGAATGTGATTAAAGGCTCTTTTCCTATTTCAAAAGTTTAAGTTTTCGAGGGTAATAGCTACGTATGTTGGAAAAATGAAGATATTAGACTATTTTATAATTGCAAATGGTAACGAATGTGATTAAAGGCTCTTTTCCTATGTCAAAAGTTTTAGTTTTCGAGGGTAATAGCTACGTATGTTGAAAAAATGAATCTATTACACTATTTTATAATTGCAAATGGTAACGAATGTGATTAAAGGCTCTTTTCCTATGTCAAATGTTTTAGTTTTCGAGAGTAATAGCTACGTATGTTGAAAAAATGAAGATATTAGACTATTTTATGATTGCACATGGTAAAGAGTGTGCTTAAAGGCTCTTTTCCTATGGCAAAAGTTTTAGTTTTTGAGGGTAATAGCTACGTATGTTGAAAAAATGAAGATATTAGACTATTTTATAATTGCAAATGGTAACGAATGTGATTAAAGGCTCTTTTCCTATGTCAAAAGTTTTAGTTTTTGAGGGTAATAGCTACGTATGTTGAAAAAATGAAGATATTAGACTATTTTATGATTGCACATGGTAAAGAATGTGCTTAAAGGCTCTTTTCCTATGGCAAAAGTTTTAGTTTTCGAGGGTAATAGCTACGTATGTTGAAAAAATGAAGATATTAGACTATTTTATGATTGCAAATGGTAAAGAATGTGATTAAAGGCTCTTTTCCTATGTCAAAAATTTTAGTTTTCGAGGGTAATAGCTACGTATGTTGAAAAAATGAAGATATTAGACTATTTTATAATTGCAAATGGTAACGAATGTGATTAAAGGCTCTTTTCCTATGTCAAAAGTTTTAGTTTTTGAGGGTAATAGCTATGTATGTTGGAAAAATGAAGATATTAGACTATTTTATGATTGCACATGGTAAAGAATTTGATTAAAGGCTCTTTTCCTATGTCAAAAGTTTTAGTTTTCGAGGGTAATAGCTACGTATGTTGGAAAAATGAAGATATTAGACTATTTTATGATCGCAAATGGTAAAGAATGTGATTAAAGGCTCTTTTCCTATTTCAATAGTTTTCGTTTTCGAGGGTAATAG
>NW_027064693.1:0-24925 GCF_032884065.1 Artemia franciscana
ACCCTCGAAAACTAAAACTTTTGAAATAGGAAAAGAGCCTTTAATCACACTCTTTACCATGTGCAATCATAAAATTGTCTAATATCTTCATTTTTTCAACATACGTAGCTATTACCCTCGAAAACTAAAACTTTTGACATTGGAAAAGAGCCTTTAATCACATTCTTTACCATGTGCAATCATAAAATTGTCTAAAATCTTCATTTTTTCCAGAGACAAAGCTATTACCCTCGAAAACTAAAACTTTTGAAATAGGAAAAGAGCCTTTAATCACATTCTTTACCATTTGCAATCATAAAATAGTCTAATATCTTCATTTTTTCAACATACGTAGCTATTACCCTCGAAAACTAAGACTTTTGACATAGGAAAAGAGCCTTTAATCACATTTTTTACCATGTGCAATCATAAAATAGTCTAATATCTTCATTTTTTCAACCTACGTAGCTATTACCCTCGAAAACTCAAACTTTTGAAATAGGAAAAGAGCCTTTAATCACATTCTTTACCATGTGCAATCATAAAATTGTCTAATATCTTCATTTTTTTCCACAGACAAAGCTATTACCCTCGAAAACTAAAACTTTTGAAATAGGAAAAGAGCCTCTAATCACATTCTTTACGATTTGCAATCATAAAATAGTCTAATATCTTCATATTTTCAACATACGTAGCTATTACCCTGGAAAACTAAAACTTTTGAAATAGGAAAAGAGCCTTTAATCACATTCTTTACCATGTGCAATCATAAAATTGTCTAATATCTTCATTTTTTCAACATACGTAGCTTTTACCCTCGAAAACTAAAACTTTTGACATAGGAAAAGAGCCTTTAATCACATTCTTTACCATTTGCAATCATAAAATAGTCTAATGTCTTTATTTTTTCAATATACGTAGCTATTACCCTCCAAAACTAAAACTTTTGACATAGGAAAAGAGCCTTGAATCACATTATTTACCATTTGCAATCATAAAATAGTCTAATATCTTCATTTTTTCAACATACGTAGCTATTACCCTCGAAAACTAAAACTTTTGAAATAGGAAAAGAGCCTTTAATCACATTCTTTACCATGTGATATCATAAAATTGTCTAATATCTTCATTATTTCCACAGACAAAGCTATTACCATCGAAAACTAAAACTTTTGAAATAGGAAAAGAGCCTTTAATCACATTCTTTACCATTTGCAATCATAAAATAGTCTAATATCTTCATTTTTTCAACATATGTAGCTATTACCCTCGAAAACTAAAACTTTTGAAATAGGAAAAGAGCCTTTAATCACATTCTTTACCATTTGCAATCATAAAATAGTCTAATATCTTCATTTTTTCAACATACGTAGCTATTACCCTCGAAAACTAAAACTTTTGATATAGGAAAAGAGCCTTTAATCACATTCTTTACCATTTGCAATCATAAAATAGTCTAATATCTTCATTTTTTCAACATACGTAGCTATTACCCTCGAAAACTCAAACTTTTGAAATAGGAAAAGAGCCTTTAATCAAATTCTTTACCATGTGCAATCATAAAATTGTCTAATATCTTCATTTTTTCCACAGACAAAGCTATTACCCTCGAAAACTAAAACTTTTGAAATAGGAAAAGAGCCTTTAATCACATTCTTTACCATTTGCAATCATAAAATAGTCTAATATCTTCATTTTTTCAACATACGTAGCTATTACCCTCGAAAACTAAGACTTTTGACATAGGAAAAGAGCCTTTAATCACATTTTTTACCATGTGCAATCATAAAATAGTCTAATATCTTCATTTTTTCAACCTACGTAGCTATTACCCTCGAAAACTCAAACTTTTGAAATAGGGAAAGAGCCTTTAATCACATTCTTTACCATGTGCAATCATAAAATTGTCTAATATCTTCATTTTTTCCACAGACAAAGCTATTACCCTCGAAAACTAAAACTTTTGAAATAGGAAAAGAGCCTCTAATCACATTCTTTACGATTTGCAATCATAAAATAGTCTAATATCTTCATATTTTCAACATACGTAGCTATTACCCTGGAAAACTAAAACTTTTGAAATAGGAAAAGAGCCTTTAATCACATTCTTTACCATGTGCAATCATAAAATTGTCTAATATCTTCATTTTTTCAACATACGTAGCTTTTACCCTCGAAAACTAAAACTTTTGACATAGGAAAAGAGCCTTTAATCACATTCTTTACCATTTGCAATCATAAAATAGTCTAATGTCTTTATTTTTTCAATATACGTAGCTATTACCCTCGAAAACTAAAACTTTTGACATAGGAAAAGAGCCTTTAATCACATTCTTTACCATTTGCAATCATAAAATAGTCTAATATCTTCATTTTTTCAACATACGTAGCTATTACCCTCGAAAACTAAGACTTTTGAAATAGGAAAAGAGCCTTTAATCACATTTTTTACCATGTGCAATCATAAAATAGTCTAATATCTTCATTTTTTCAACCTACGTAGCTATTACCCTCGAAAACTAAAACTTTTGAAATAGGAAAAGAGCCTTTAATCACACTCTTTACCATGTGCAATCATAAAATTGTCTAATATCTTCATTTTTTCAACATACGTAGCTATTACCCTCGAAAACTAAAACTTTTGACATTGGAAAAGAGCCTTTAATCACATTCTTTACCATGTGCAATCATAAAATTGTCTAATATCTTCATTTTTTCCAGAGACAAAGCTATTACCCTCGAAAACTAAAACTTTTGAAATAGGAAAAGAGCCTTTAATCACATTCTTTACCATTTGCAATCATAAAATAGTCTAATATCTTCATTTTTTCAACATACGTAGCTATTACCCTCGAAAACTAAGACTTTTGACATAGGAAAAGAGCCTTTAATCACATTTTTTACCATGTGCAATCATAAAATAGTCTAATATCTTCATTTTTTCAACCTACGTAGCTATTACCCTCGAAAACTCAAACTTTTGAAATAGGAAAAGAGCCTTTAATCACATTCTTTACCATGTGCAATCATAAAATTGTCTAATATCTTCATTTTTTCCACAGACAAAGCTATTACCCTCGAAAACTAAAACTTTTGAAATAGGAAAAGAGCCTCTAATCACATTCTTTACGATTTGCAATCATAAAATAGTCTAATATCTTCATATTTTCAACATACGTAGCTATTACCCTGGAAAACTAAAACTTTTGAAATAGGAAAAGAGCCTTTAATCACATTCTTTACCATGTGCAATCATAAAATTGTCTAATATCTTCATTTTTTCAACATACGTAGCTTTTACCCTCGAAAACTAAAACTTTTGACATAGGAAAAGAGCCTTTAATCACATTCTTTACCATTTGCAATCATAAAATAGTCTAATGTCTTTATTTTTTCAATATACGTAGCTATTACCCTCCAAAACTAAAACTTTTGACATAGGAAAAGAGCCTTGAATCACATTATTTACCATTTGCAATCATAAAATAGTCTAATATCTTCATTTTTTCAACATACGTAGCTATTACCCTCGAAAACTAAAACTTTTGAAATAGGAAAAGAGCCTTTAATCACATTCTTTACCATGTGCAATCATAAAATTGTCTAATATCTTCATTTTTTCAACATACGTAGCTTTTACCCTCGAAAACTAAAACTTTTGACATAGGAAAAGAGCCTTTAATCACATTCTTTACCATTTGCAATCATAAAATAGTCTAATGTCTTTATTTTTTCAATATACGTAGCTATTACCCTCCAAAACTAAAACTTTTGACATAGGAAAAGAGCCTTGAATCACATTATTTACCATTTGCAATCATAAAATAGTCTAATATCTTCATTTTTTCAACATACGTAGCTATTACCCTCGAAAACTAAAACTTTTGGAAAAGAGCCTTTAATCACATTCTTTACCATGTGCAATCATAAAATTGTCTAATATCTTCATTATTTCCACAGACAAAGCTATTACCATCGAAAACTAAAACTTTTGAAATAGGAAAAGAGCCTTTAATCACATTCTTTACCATTTGCAATCATAAAATAGTCTAATATCTTCATTTTTTCAACATATGTAGCTATTACCCTCGAAAACTAAAACTTTTGAAATAGGAAAAGAGCCTTTAATCACATTCTTTACCATTTGCAATCATAAAATAGTCTAATATCTTCATTTTTTTCAACATACGTAGCTATTACCCTCGAAAACTAAAACTTTTGATATAGGAAAAGAGCCTTTAATCACATTCTTTACCATTTGCAATCATAAAATAGTCTAATATCTTCATTTTTTCAACATACGTAGCTATTACCCTCGAAAACTAAAACTTTTTAAATAGGAAAAGAGCCTTTAATCACATTCTTTACCATGTGCAATCATAAAATTGTCTAATATCTTCATTTTTTCCACAGACAAAGCTATTACCCTCGAAAACTAAAACTTTTGAAATAGGAAAAGAGCCTTTAATCACATTCTTTACCATTTGCAATCATAAAATAGTCTAATATCTTCATTTTTTCAACATACGTAGCTATTACCCTCGAAAACTAAGACTTTTGACATAGGAAAAGAGCCTTTAATCACATTTTTTACCATGTGCAATCATAAAATAGTCTAATATCTTCATTTTTTCAACCTACGTAGCTATTACCCTCGAAAACTCAAACTTTTGAAATAGGGAAAGAGCCTTTAATCACATTCTTTACCATGTGCAATCATAAAATTGTCTAATATCTTCATTTTTTCCACAGACAAAGCTATTACCCTCGAAAACTAAAACTTTTGAAATAGGAAAAGAGCCTCTAATCACATTCTTTACGATTTGCAATCATAAAATAGTCTAATATCTTCATATTTTCAACATACGTAGCTATTACCCTGGAAAACTAAAACTTTTGAAATAGGAAAAGAGCCTTTAATCACATTCTTTACCATGTGCAATCATAAAATTGTCTAATATCTTCATTTTTTCAACATACGTAGCTTTTACCCTCGAAAACTAAAACTTTTGACATAGGAAAAGAGCCTTTAATCACATTCTTTACCATTTGCAATCATAAAATAGTCTAATGTCTTTATTTTTTCAATATACGTAGCTATTACCCTCGAAAACTAAAACTTTTGACATAGGAAAAGAGCCTTTAATCACATTCTTTACCATTTGCAATCATAAAATAGTCTAATATCTTCATTTTTTCAACATACGTAGCTATTACCCTCGAAAACTAAAACTTTTGAAATAGGAAAAGAGCCTTTAATCACATTCTTTACCATTTGCAATCATAAAATAGTCTAATATCTTCATTTTTTTCAACATATGTAGCTATTACCCTCGAAAACTAAAACTTTTGAAATAGGAAAAGAGCCTTTAATCACATTCTTTACCATTTGCAATCATAAAATAGTCTAATATCTTCATTTTTTCAACATACGTAGCTATTACCCTCGAAAACTAAAACTTTTGATATAGGAAAAGAGCCTTTAATCACATTCTTTACCATTTGCAATCATAAAATAGTCTAATATCTTCATTTTTTCAACATACGTAGCTGTTACCCTCGAAAACTAAAACTTTTGACATAGGAAAAGAGCGTTTAATCACATTCTTTACCATGTGCAATCATAAAATTGTCTAATATCTTCATTTTTTCCACAGACAAAGCTATTACCCTCGAAAACTAAAACTTTTGAAATAGGAAAAGAGCCTTTAATCACATTCTTTACAATTTGCAATCATAAAATAGTCTAATATCTTCATTTTTTCAACATACGTAGCTATTACCCTCGAAAACTAAGACTTTTGACATAAGAAAAGAGCCTTTAATCACATTTTTTACCATGTGCAATCATAAAATAGTCTAATATCTTCATTTTTTCAACCTACGTAGCTATTACCCTCGAAAACTCAAACTTTTGAAATAGGAAAAGAGCCTTTAATCACATTCTTTACCATGTGCAATCATAAAATTGTCTAATATCTTCATTTTTTCCACAGACAAAGCTATTACCCTCGAAAACTAAAACTTTTGAAATAGGAAAAGAGCCTCTAATCACATTCTTTACGATTTGCAATCATAAAATAGTCTAATATCTTCATTTTTTCAACATATGTAGCTATTACCCTCGAAAACTAAAACTTTTGAAATAGGAAAAGAGCCTTTAATCACATTCTTTACCATTTGCAATCATAAAATAGTCTAATATCTTCATTTTTTCAACATACGTAGCTATTACCCTCGAAAACTAAAACTTTTGATATACGAAAAGAGCCTTTAATCACATTCTTTACCATTTGCAATCATAAAATAGTCTAATATCTTCATTTTTTTCAACATACTTAGCTGTTACCCTCGAAAACTAAAACTTTTGACATAGGAAAAGAGCCTTTAATCACATTCTTTACCATGTGCAATCATAAAATTGTCTAATATCTTCATTTTTTCCACAGACAAAGCTATTACCCTCGAAAACTAAAACTTTTGAAATAGGAAAAGAGCCTTTAATCACATTCTTTACAATTTGCAATCATAAAATAGTCTAATATCTTCATTTTTTCAACATACGTAGCTATTACCCTCGAAAACTAAGACTTTTGACATAGGAAAAGAGCCTTTAATCACATTTTTATCCATGTGCAATCATAAAATAGTCTAATATCTTCATTTTTTCAACCTACGTAGCTATTACCCTCGAAAACTCAAACTTTTGAAATAGGAAAAGAGCCTTTAATCACATTCTTTACCATGTGCAATCATAAAATTGTCTAATATCTTCATTTTTTCCACAGACAAAGCTATTACCCTCGAAAACTAAAACTTTTGAAATAGGAAAAGAGCCTTTAATCACATTCTTTACCATTTGCAATCATAAAATAGTCTAATATCCTCATTTTTTCAACATACGTAGCTATTACCCTCGAAAACTAAGACTTTTGACATAGGAAAAGAGCCTTTAATCACATTTTTTACCATGTGCAATCATAAAATAGTCTAATATCTTCATTTTTTCAACCTACGTAGCTATTACCCTCGAAAACTCAAACTTTTGAAATAGGAAAAGAGCCTTTAATCACATTCTTTACCATGTGCAATCATAAAATTGTCTAATATCTTCATTTTTTCCACAGACAAAGCTATTACCCTCGAAAACTAAAACTTTTGAAATAGGAAAAGAGCCTCTAATCACATTCTTTACGATTTGCAATCATAAAATAGTCTAATATCTTCATATTTTCAACATACGTAGCTATTACCCTGGAAAACTAAAACTTTTGAAATAGGAAAAGAGCCTTTAATCACATTCTTTACCATGTGCAATCATAAAATTGTCTAATATCTTCATTTTTTCAACATACGTAGCTTTTACCCTCGAAAACTAAAACTTTTGACATAGGAAAAGAGCCTTTAATCACATTCTTTACCATTTGCAATCATAAAATAGTCTAATATCTTCATTTTTTCAACATACGTAGTTATTACCCTCGAAAACTAAAACTTTTGAAATAGCAAAAGAGACTTTAATCACATTCTTTACCATTTGCAATCATAAAATATTCTAATATCTTCATTTTTTCCAAATACGTAGCTATTACCCTCGAAAACTAAAACTTTTGACATAGGAAAAGAGCCTTTAATCACATTCTTTACCATGTGCAATCATAAAATAGTCTAATATCTTCATTTTTTCAACATACGTAGCTATTACCCTCGAAAACTAAAACTTTTGAAAAAGGAAAAGAGCCTTTAATCACATTCTTTGCCATTTGCAATCATAAAATAGTCTAATATCTTCATTTTTTCAACATACGTAGCTTTTACCCTCGAAAACTAAAACTTTTGAAATAGGAAAAGAGCCTTTAATCAAATTCTTTACCATGTGCAATCATAAAATAGCCTAATATCTTCATTTTTTCAACCTACGTAGCTATTACCCTCGAAAACTCAAACTTTTGAAATAGGAAAAGAGCCTTTAATCACATTCTTTACCGTGTGCAATCATAAAATTGTCTAATATCTTCATTTTTTCCACAGACAAAGCTATTACCCTCGAAAACTAAAACTTTTGAAATAGGAAAAGAGCCTTTAATCACATTCTTTACCATTTGCAATCATAAAATAGTCTAATATCTTCATTTTTTCAACATACGTAGCTATTACCCTCGAAAACTAAGACTTTTGACATAGGAAAAGAGCCTTTAATCACATTTTTTACCATGTGCAATCATAAAATAGTCTAATATCTTCATTTTTTCAACCTACGTAGCTATTACCCTCGAAAACTCAAACTTTTGAAATAGGAAAAGAGCCTTTAATCACATTCTTTACCATGTGCAATCATAAAATTGTCTAATATCTTCATTTTTTCCACAGACAAAGCTATTACCCTCGAAAACTAAAACTTTTGAAATAGGAAAAGAGCCTCTAATCACATTCTTTACGATTTGCAATCATAAAATAGTCTAATATCTTCATATTTTCAACATACTTAGCTATTACCCTGGAAAACTAAAACTTTTGAAATAGGAAAAGAGCCTTTAATCACATTCTTTACCATGTGCAATCATAAAATTGTCTAATATCTTCATTTTTTCAACATACGTAGCTTTTACCCTCGAAAACTAAAACTTTTGACATAGGAAAAGAGCCTTTAATCACATTCTTTACCATTTGCAATCATAAAATAGTCTAATATCTTCATTTTTTCAACATACGTAGTTATTACCCTCGAAAACTAAAACTTTTGAAATAGCAAAAGAGACTTTAATCACATTCTTTACCATTTGCAATCATAAAATATTCTAATATCTTCATTTTTTCCAAATACGTAGCTATTACCCTCGAAAACTAAAACTTTTGACATAGGAAAAGAGCCTTTAATCACATTCTTTATCATGTGCAATCATAAAATAGTCTAATATCTTCATTTTTTCAACATACGTAGCTATTACCCTCGAAAACTAAAACTTTTGAAATAGGAAAAGAGCCTTTAATTACATTTTTTACCATGTGCAATCATAAAATAGTCTAATATCTTCATTTTTTAACATACGTAGCTATTACCCTCGAAAACTAAAACTTTTGAAAAAGGAAAAGAGCTTTTAATCACATTCTTTACCATTTGCAATCATAAAATAGTCTAATATCTTCATTTTTTCAACATACGTAGCTTTTACCCTCGAAAACTAAAACTTTTGAAATAGGAAAAGAGCCTTTAATCAAATTCTTTACCATGTGCAATCATAAAATTGTCTAATATCTTCATTTTTTCAACATACGTAGCTATTACCCTCGAAAACTAAAACTTTTGAAATAGGAAAAGAGCCTTTAATCACATTCTTTACCATGTGCAATCATAAAATAGTCTAATATCTTCATTTTTTCAACATTTGTAGCTATTACCCTCGAAAACTAGAACTTTTGAAATAGGAAAAGAGCCTTTAATCACATTTTTTACCATGTGCAATCATAAAATAGTATAATATCTTCATTTTTTCAACATACGTAGCTATTACCCTCGAAAACTAAAACTTTTGAAATAGGAAAAGAGCCTTTAATCACATTCTTTACCATGTGCAATCATAAAATTGTCTAATATCTTCATTTTTTCAACATACGTAGCTATTACCCTCGAAAACTAAAACTTTTGACATAGAAAAAGAGCCTTTAATCACATTCTTTACCATGTGCAATCATGAAATTGTCTAATAGCTTCATTTTTTCAACTTACGTAGCTATTACCCTCGAAAACTAAAACTTTTGAAATAGGAAAAGAGCCTTTAATCACATTCTTTACCATGTGCAATCATAAAATAGTCCAATATGTTCATTTTTTCAACATACGTAGCTATTACCCTCGAAAAGTAAAACTTTTGAAATAGGAAAAGAGCCTTTAATCAAATTCTTTACCATGTGCAATCATAAAATTGTCTAATATCTTCATTTTTTCAACATACGTAGCTATTACCCTCGAAAACTAAAACTTTTGAAATAGGAAAAGAGCCTTTAATCACATTCTTTACCATGTGCAATCATGAAATTGTCTAATATCTTCATTTTTTCAACATACGTAGCTATTACCCTCGAAAACTAAAACTTTTGAAATAGGAAAAGAGCCTTTAATCACATTCTTTACCATTTGCAATCATAAAATAGTCTAATATCTTCATTTTTTCCACATACGTAGCTATTACCCTCGAAAACTAAAACTTTTGACATAGGAAAAGAGCCTTTAATCACATTCTTTACCATGTGCAATCATAAAATAGTCTAATATCTTCATTTT
This sequence comes from Artemia franciscana, assembly GCF_032884065.1. NCBI lineage: Eukaryota > Metazoa > Arthropoda > Branchiopoda > Anostraca > Artemiidae > Artemia > Artemia franciscana. Next base: position 10,262 of record NW_027064693.1, read on the forward strand.
TTAACATACGTAGCTATTACCCTCGAAAACTAAAACTTTTGAAAAAGGAAAAGAGCTTTTAATCACATTCTTTACCATTTGCAATCATAAAATAGTCTATCTTCATTTTTTCAACATACGTAGCTACTACCCTCGAAAACTAAAACTTTTGACATAGGAAAAGAGCCTTTAATCACATTCTTTACCATGTGCAATCATAAAATTGTCTAATATCTTCATTTTTTTAACATACGTAGCTATTACCCTCGAAAACTAAAACTTTTGAAATAGGAAAAGAGCCTTTAATCACATTCTTTACCATTTGCAATCATAAAATAGTCTAATATCTTCATTTTTTCAACATACATAGCTATTACCCTCGAAAACTAAAACTTTTGAAATAGGTAAAGAGCCTTTCATCACATTCTTTACCATTTGCAATCATAAAATAGTCTAATATCTTCATTTTTTTCAACATACGTAGCTACTACCCTCGAAAACTAAAACTTTTGACATAGGAAAAGAGCCTTTAATCACATTCTTTACCATGTGCAATCATAAAATTGTCTAATATCTTCATTTTTTCAACATACGTAGCTATTACCCTCGAAAACTAAAACTTTTGAAATAGGAAAAGAGCCTTTAATCACATTCTTTACCATGTGCAATCATAAAATAGTCTAATATCTTCATTTTTTCAACATACGTAGCTATTACCCTCGAAAAGTAAAACTTTTGAAATAGGAAAAGAGCCTTTAATCACATTCTTTACCATGTGCAATCATAAATTTGTCTAATATCTTCATTTTTTCAATATATGGAGCTATTACCCTCGAAAACTAAAACTTTTGAAATAGGAAAAGAGCCTTTAATCACATTCTTTACCATGTGGAATCATAAAACAGTCTAATATCTTCATTTTTTCAACATACGTAGCTATTACCCTCGAAAACTAAAACTTTTGAAATAGGAAAAGAGCCTTTAATCACATTCTTTACCATTTGCAATAATAAAATAGTCTAATATCTTCATTTTTTCCACATACGTAGCTATTACCCTCGAAAACTAAAACTTTTGACATAGGAAAAGAGCCTTTAATCACATTCTTTACCATGTGCAATCATAAAATAGTCTAATATCTCCATTTTTTCAACATACGTAGCTATTACCCTCGAAAACTAAAACTTTTGAAATAGGAAAAGAGCCTTTAATCACATTTTTTACCATGTGCAATCATAAAATAGTCTAATATCTTCATTTTTTCAACATACGTAGCTATTACCCTCGAAAACTAAAACTTTTGAAAAAGGAAAAGAGCCTTTAATCACATTCTTTACCATTTGCAATCATAAAATAGTCTAATTTCTTCATTTTTTCAACATACGTAGCTATTACCCTCGAAAACTAAAACTTTTGACATAGGAAAAGAGCCTTTAGTTACCCTCGAAAACTAAAACTTTTGACATAGGAAAAGAGCCTTTAATCACATTCTTTACCATGTGCAATCATAAAATTGTCTAATATCTTCATTTTTTCAACATACGTAGCTATTACCCTCGAAAACTAAAACTTTTGAAATAGGAAAAGAGCCTTTAATCACATTCTTTACCATGTGCAATCATGAAATTGTCTAATATCTTCATTTTTTCAACATACGTTTCTATTACCCTCGAAAACTAAAACTTTTGAAATAGGAAAAGAGCCTGTAATCACATTCTTTACCATGTGCAATCATAAAATAGTCTAATATCTTCATTTTTTCAACATACGTAGCTATTACCCTCGAAAACTAAAACTTTTGACATAGGAAAAGAGCCTTTAATCACATTCTTTACCATGTGCAATCATAAAATAGTCTAATATCTTCATTTTTTAACATACGTAGCTATTACCCTCGAAAACTAAAACTTTTGAAAAAGGAAAAGAGCCTTTAATCACATTCTTTACCATTTGCAATCATAAAATAGTCTAATATCTTCATTTTTTCAACATACGTAGCTACTACCCTCGAAAAATAAAACTTTTGACATAGGAAAAGAGCCTTTAATCACATTCTTTAATCACATTCTTTACCATGTGCAATCATAAAATAGTCTAATATCTTCATTTTTTCAACATACGTAGCTATTACCCTCGAAAAGTAAAACTTTTGAAAAAGGAAAAGAGCCTTTAATCACATTCTTTACCATTTGCAATCATAAAATAGTCTAATATCTTCATTTTTTCAACATACGTAGCTATTACCCTCGAAAACTAAGACTTTTGACATAGGAAAAGAGCCTTTAATCACATTCTTTACCATGTGCAATCATAAAATTGTCTAATATCTTCATTTTTTCAACATACGTAGCTATTACCCTCGAAAACTAAAACTTTTGAAAAAGGAAAAGAGCCTTTAATCACATTCTTTACCATTTGCAATCATAAAATAGTCTAATATCTTCATTTTTTCAACATACGTAGCTACTACCCTCGAAAACTATAACTTTTGACATAGGAAAAGAGCCTTTAGTTACCCTCGAAAACTAAAACTTTTGACATTGGAAAAGAGCCTTTAATCACATTCTTTACCATGTGCAATCATAAAATAGTCTAATATCTTCATTTTTTCAACATACGTAGTTATTACCCTCGAAAACTAAAACTTTTGAAATAGGAAAAGAGCCTTTAATCACATTCTTTACCATGTGCAATCATAAAATAGTCTAATATCTTCATTTTTTTCCACAGACATAGCTATTACCCTCGAAAACTAAAACTTTAAAATAGGAAAAGAGCCTTTAATCACATTCTTTACCATATGCAATCATAAAATAGTCTAATATCTTCATTTTTTCAACATACGTAGCTATTACCCTCGAAAACTAAAACTTTTGAAATAGGAAAAAAGCCTTTAATCACAATCTTTACCATGTGCAATCATGAAATTGTCTAATATCTTCATTTTTTCAACGAACGTAGCTATTACCCTCGAAAACTAAAACTTTTGAAATAGGAAAAGAGCCTTTAATCACATTCTTTACCATGTGCAATCATAAAGTAGTCTAATATCTTCATTTTTTCAACATCTGTAGCTATTACCCTCGAAAACTAAAACTTTTGAAAAAGGAAAAGAGCCTTTAATCACATTCTTTACCATGTGCAATCATAAAGTAGTCTAATATCTTCATTTTTTCAACATCTGTAGCTATTACCCTCGAAAACTAAAGTTTTTGAAATAGGAAAAGAGCCTTTAATCACATTCTTTACCATGTGCAATCATAAAATTGTCTAATATCTTCATTTTTTCAACATACGTAGCTATTATAAAATAGTCTAATATCTTCATTTTTTGTCTAATATCTATATCTATAAAACTTTTGAAATAGGAAAAGAGCCTTTAATCAAATTCTTTACCATGTGCAATCATAAAATTGTCTAATATCTTCATTTTTTCAACATACGTAGCTATTACCCTCGAAAACTAAAACTTTTGAAATAGGAAAAGAGCCTTTAATCACATTCTTTACCATGTGCAATCATGAAATTGTCTAATATCTTCATTTTTTCAACATACGTAGCTGATTACCCTCGAAAACTAAAACTTTTGAAATAGGAAAAGAGCCTTTAATCACATTCTTTACCAAGTGCAATCATAAAATAGTCTAATATCTTCATTTTTTCCACAGACATAGCTATTAACCTCGAAAACTAAAACTTTTAAAATAGGAAAAGAGCCATTAATCACATTCTTTACCATATGCAATCATAAAATAGTCTAATATCTTCATTTTTTCCACATACGTAGCTATTACCCTCGAAAACTAAAACTTTTGACATAGGAAAAGAGCCTTTAATCACATTCTTTACCATGTGCAATCATAAAATAGTCTAATATCTTCATTTTTTAACATACGTAGCTATTACCCTCGAAAACTAAAACTTTTGAAAAAGGAAAAGAGCCTTTAATCACATTCTTTACCATTTGCAATCATAAAATAGTCTAATATCTTCATTTTTTCAACATACGTAGCTACTACACTCGAAAACTATAACTTTTCACATAGTAAAAGAGCCTTTAATCACATTATTTACCATGTGCAATCATAAAATTGTCTAATATCTTCATTTTTTCAACATACGTAGCTATTACCCTCGAAAACTAAAACTTTTAAAATAGGAAAAGAGCCTTTAATCACATTCTTTACCATATGCAATCATAAAATAGTCTAATATCTTCATTTTTTAACATACGTTGCTATTACCCTCGAAAAGTAAAACTTTTGAAAAAGGAAAAGAGCCTTTAATCACATTCTTTACCATTTGCAATCATAAAATAGTCTAATATCTTCATTTTTTCAACATACGTAGCTACTACCCTCGAAAGCTAAAACTTTTGACATAGGAAAAGAGCCTTTAATCACATTCTTTACCATGTGCAATAATAAAATTGTCTAATATCTTCATTTTTTCAACATACGTAGCTATTACCGTCGAAAACTAAAACTTTTGAAAAAGGAAAAGAGCCTTTAATCACATTCTTTACCATTTGCGATCATAAAAAAGTCTAATATCTTCATTTTTTCAACATACGTAGCTACTACCCTCGAAAACTAAAACTTTTGACATAGGAAAAGAGCCTTTAATCACATTCTTTACCATATGCAATCATAAAATTGTCTAATATCTTCATTTTTTTAACATACGTAGCTATTACCCTCGAAAACTAAAACTTTTGAAATAAGAAAAGAGCCTTTAATCACATTCTTTACCATTTGCAATCATAAAATAGTCTAATATCTTCATTTTTTCAACATACGTAGTTATTACCCTCGAAAACCAAAACTTTTGAAATAGGAAAAGAGACTTTAATCACATTCTTTACCATTTGCAATCATAAAATATTCTAATATCTTCATTTTTTCCACATACGTAGCTATTACCCTCGAAAACTAAAACTTTTGACATAGGAAAAGAGCCTTTAATCACATTCTTTACCATGTGCAATCTGAAAATAGTCTAATATCTTCATTTTTTCAACATACGTAGCTATTACCCTCGAAAACTAAAACTTTTGAAATAGGAAAAGAGCCTTTAATTACATTTTTTACCATGTGCAATCATAAAATAGTCTAATATCTTCATTTTTTAACATACGTAGCTATTACCCTCGAAAACTAAAACTTTTGAAAAAGGAAAAGAGCCTTTAATCACATTCTTTACCATTTGCAATCATAAAATAGTCTAATATCTTCATTTTTTCAACATACGTAGCTTTTACCCTCGAAAACTAAAACTTTTGAAATAGGAAAAGAGCCTTTAATCACATTTTTTACCATGTGCAATCATAAAATAGTATAATATCTTCATTTTTTCAACATACGTAGCTATTACCCTCGAAAACTAAAACTTTTGACATAGGAAAAGAGCCTTTAATCACATTCTTTACCATGTGCAATCATGAAATTGTCTAATATCTTCATTTTTTCAACATACGTAGCTGATTACCCTCGAAAACTAAAACTTTTGAAATAGGAAAAGAGCCTTTAATCACATTCTTTACCAAGTGCAATCATAAAATAGTCTAATATCTTCATTTTTTCCACAGACATAGCTATTAACCTCGAAAACTAAAACTTTTAAAATAGGAAAAGAGCCATTAATCACATTCTTTACCATATGCAATCATAAAATAGTCTAATATCTTCATTTTTTCCACATACGTAGCTATTACCCTCGAAAACTAAAACTTTTGACATAGGAAAAGAGCCTTTAATCACATTCTTTACCATGTGCAATCATAAAATAGTCTAATATCTTCATTTTTTAACATACGTAGCTATTACCCTCGAAAACTAAAACTTTTGAAAAAGGAAAAGAGCCTTTAATCACATTCTTTACGATTTGCAATCATAAAATAGTCTAATATCTTCATTTTTTCAACAGACGTAGCTACTACACTCGAAAACTATAACTTTTCACATAGGAAAAGAGCCTTTAATCACATTCTTTACCATGTGCAATCATAAAATAGTCTAATATCTTCATTTTTTAACATACGTAGCTATTACCCTCGAAAACTAAAACTTTTGAAAAAGGAAAGGAGCCTTTAATCACATTCTTTACCATTTGCAATCATAAAATAGTCTAATATCTTCATTTTTTCAACATACCTAGCTTTTACCCTCGAAAACTAAAACTTTTGAAATAGGAAAAGAGCCTTTAATCACATTCTTTACCATGTGCAATCATAAAATTGTCAAATATCTTCATTTTTTCAACATACGTAGCTATTACCCTCGAAAACTAAAACTTTTGACATAGAAAAAGAGCCTTTAATCACATTCTTTACCATGTGCAATCATGAAATTGTCTAATAGCTTCATTTTTTCAACTTTCGTAGTTTATACCCTCGAAAACTAAAACTTTTGAAATAGGAAATGAGCCTTTAATCACATTCTTTACCATGTGCAATCATAAAATTGTCTAATATATTCATTTTTTCAACATACGTAGCTATTACCCTTGAAAACTAAAACTTTTGAAATAGGAAAAGAGCCTTTAATCACATTCTTTACCATGTGCAATCATAAAATAGTCTAATATCTTCATTTTTTCAACATACGTAGCTATTACCCTCGAAAAGTAAAACTTTTGAAATAGGAAAAGAGCCTTTAATCAAATTCTTTACCATGTGCAATCATAAAATTGTCTAATATCTTCATTTTTTCAACATACGTAGCTATTACCCTCGAAAACTAAAACTTTTGAAATAGGAAAAGAGCCTTTAATCACATTCTTTACCATGTGCAATCATGAAATTGTCTAATATCTTCATTTTTTCAACATACGTAGCTATTACCCTCGAAAACTAAAACTTTTGAAATAGGAAAAGAGCCTTTAATCACATTCTTTACCATTTGCAATCATAAAATAGTCTAATATCTTCATTTTTTCCACATACGTAGCTATTATCCTCGAAAACTAAAACTTTTGACATAGGAAAAGAGCCTTTAATCACATTCTTTACCATGTGCAATCATAAAATAGTCTAATATCTTCATTTTTTATCATACGTAGCTATTACCCTCGAAAACTAAAACTTTTGAAAAAGGAAAAGAGCCTTTAATCACATTCTTTACCATTTGCAATCATAAAATAGTCTAATATCTTCATTTTTTCAACATACGTAGCTACTACCCTCGAAAACTAAAACTTTTGACATAGGAAAAGAGCCTTTAATCACATTCTTTACCATTTGCAATCATAAAATTGTCTAATATCTTCATTTTTTTAACATACGCAGCTATTACCCTCGAAAACTAAAACTTTTGAAATAGGAAAAGAGCCTTTAATCACATTCGTTACCATGTGCAATCATAAAATAGTCTAATATCTTCATTTTTTGAACATACGTAGCTATTACCCTCGAAAACTAAAACTTTTGAAATAGGAAAAGAGTCTTTAATCACATTCTTTACCATGTGCAATCATAAAATTGTCTAATATCTTCATTTTTTCAACATACGTAGCTACTGCCCTCGAAAACTAAAACTTTTGACATAGGAAAAGAGCCTTTAATCACATTCTTTACCATGTGCAATCATAAAATTGTCTAATATCTTCATTTTTTCAACATACGTAGCTATTACCCTCGAAAACTAAAACTTTTGAAATAGGAAAAGAGCCTTTAATCACATTCTTTACCATGTGCAATCATAAAATAGTCTAATATCTTCATTTTTTCAACATACGTAGCTATTACCCTCGAAAAGTAAAACTTTTGAAATAGGAAAAGAGCCTTTAATCACATTCTTTACCATGTGCAATCATAAAATAGTCTAATATCTTCATTTTTTGAACATACGTAGCTATTACCCTCGAAAACTAAAACTTTTGAAATAGGAAAAGAGCCTTTAATCACATTCTTTACCATGTGCAATCATAAAACAGTCTAATATCTTCATTTTTTCAACATACGTAGCTATTACCCTCGAAAACTAAAACTTTTGAAATAGGAAAAGAGCCTTTAATCACATTCTTTACCATTTGCAATAACAAAATAGTATAATATCTTCATTTTTTCCACATACGTAGCTATTACCCTCGAAAACTAAAACTTTTGACATAGGAAAAGAGCCTTTAATCACATTCTTTACCATGTGCAATCATAAAATAGTCTAATATCTTCATTTTTTCAACATACGTAGCTATTACCCTCGAAAACTAAAACTTTTGAAATAGGAAAAGAGCCTTTAATCACATTTTTTACCATGTGCAATCATAAAATAGTCTAATATCTTCATTTTTTCAACATACGTAGCTATTACCCTCGAAAACTAAAACTTTTGAAAAAGGAAAAGAGCCTTTAATCACATTCTTTACCATTTGCAATCATAAAATAGTCTAATATCTTCATTTTTTCAACATACGTAGCTACTACCCTCGAAAACTAAAACTTTTGACATAGGAAAAGAGCCTTTAGTTACCCTCAAAAACTAAAACTTTTGACATAGGAAAAGAGCCTTTAATCACATTCTTTACCATGTGCAATCATAAAATTGTCTAATATCTTCATTTTTTCAACATACGTAGCTATTACCCTCGAAAACTAAAACTTTTGAAATAGGAAAAGAGCCTTTAATCGCATTCTTTACCATGTGCAATCATGAAATTGTCTAATATCTTCATTTTTTCAACATAGGTTTCTATTACCCTCGAAAACTAAAACTTCTGAAATAGGAAAAGAACCTTTAATCACATTCTTTACCATGTGCAATCATAAAATAGTCTAATATCTTCATTTTTTCAACTTACGTAGCTATTACCCTCGAAAACTAAAACTTTTGACATAGGAAAAGAGCCTTTAATCACATTCTTTACCATTTGCAATCATAAAATAGTCTAATATCTTCATTTTTTCCACATACGTAGCTATTACCCTCGAAAACTAAAACTTTTGACATAGGAAAAGAGCCTTTAATCACATTCTTTACCATGTGCAATCATAAAAAAGTCTAATATCTTCATTTTTTAACATACGTAGCTATTACCCTCGAAAACTAAAACTTTTGAAAAAGGAAAAGAGCCTTTAATCACATTCTTTACCATTTGCAATCATAAAATAGTCTAATATCTTCATTTTTTCAACATACGTAGCTACTACCCTCGAAAACTAAAACTTTTGACATAGGAAAAGAGCCTTTAATCACATTCTTTAATCACATTCTTTACCATGTGCAATCATAAAATAGTCTAATATCTTCATTTTTTCAACATACGTAGCTATTACCCTCGAAAAGTAAAACTTTTGAAATAGGAAAATAGCCTTTAATCAAATTCTTTACCATGTGCAATCATAAAATTGTCTAATATCTTCATTTTTTCAACATACGTAGCTATTACCCTCGAAAACTAAAACTTTTGAAATAGGAAAAGAGCCTTTAATCACATTCTTTACCATGTGCAATCATGAAATTGTCTAATATCTTCATTTTTTCAACATACGTAGCTATTACCCTCGAAAACTAAAACTTTTGAAGTAGGAAAAGAGCCTTTAATCACATTCTTTACCATGTGCAATCATAAAATAGTCTAATATCTTCATTTTTTCAACATACGTAGCTATTACCCTCGAAAACTAAAACTTTTGAAATAGGAAAAGAGCCTTTAATCACATTCTTTACCATTTGCAATCATAAAATAGTCTAATATCTTCATTTTTTTCACATACGTGCTATTACCCTCGAAAACTAAAACTTTTGACATAGGAAAAGAGCCTTTAATCACATTCTTTACCATGTGCAATCATAAAATAGTCTAATATCTTCATTTTTTAACATACGTAGCTATTACCCTCGAAAACTAAAACTTTTGAATTGGAAAAGAGCCTTTAATCACATTCTTTACCATTTGCAATCATAAAATCGTCTAATATCTTCATTTTTTCAACATACGTAGCTACTACCCTCGAAAACTAAACCTTTTGACATAGGAAAAGAGCCTTTAATCACATTCTTTACCATGTGCAATCATAAAATTGTCTATTATTTCAACATACGTAGCTATTACCCTTGAAAACTAAAACTTTTGAAATAGGAAAAGAGCCTTTAATCACATTCTTTACCATTTGCAATCATAAAATAGTCTAATATCTTCATTTTTTCAACATACGTAGCTACTACCCTCAAAAACTAAGACTTTTGACATAGGAAAAGAGCCTTTAATCACATTCTTTACCATGTGCAATCATAAAATTGTCTAAAATCTTCATTTTTTCAACATACGTAGCTATTACCCTCGAAAACTAAAACTTTTGAAAAAGGAAAAGAGCCTTTAATCACATTCTTTACCATTAATATCGTGCAATCATAAAATAGTCTAATATCTTCATTTTTTCAATATACGTAGCTATTAACCTCGAAAACTAAAACTTTTGAAATAGGAAAAGAGCCTTTAATCACATTCTTTACCATGTGCAATCATAAAATTGTCTAATATCTTCATTTTTTCAACATACGTAGCTATTACCCTCGAAAACTAAAACTTTTGACATAGAAAAAGAGCCTTTAATCACATTCTTTACCATTTGCAATCATAAAATAGTTTAATATTTTCATTTTTTCAACATACGTAGCTATTACGTATGTTTCGAGGTTTAATCGCTACCATTTGCAATCATAAAATAGTCTAATATCTTCCTTTTTGGAACATACGTAGCTATTACCCTCGAAAACTAAAACTTTTGAAATAGGAAAAGAGCCTTTAATCACATTCTTTACCATGTGCAATCATAAAATAGTCTAATATCTTCATTTTTTCAACATACGTAGCTATTACGTATGTTTCGAGGTTTAATCGCTACCATTTGCAATCATAAAATAGTCTAATATCTTCATTTTTCAACATACGTAGCTATTACCCTCGAAAACTAAAACTTTTGAAATAGGAAAAGAGCCTTTAATCACATTCTTTACCATGTGCAATCATAAAATAGTCTAATATCTTCATTTTTTCAACATACGTAGCTATTACCCTCGAAAACTAAAACTTTTGACATAGGAAAAGAGCCTTTAATTACATTCTTTACCATGTGCAATCATAAAATAGTCTAATATCTTCATTTTTTCAACATACGTAGCTATTACCCTTGAAAACTAAAACTTTTGAAATAGGAAAAGGGCCTTTAATCACATTCTTTACCATGTGCAATCATAAAATAGTCTAATATCTTCATTTTTTCAACATACGTAGCTATTACCCTCAAAAACTAAAACTTTTGAAATAGGAAAAGAGCCTTTAATCACATTCTTTACCATTTGCAATCATAAAATAGTCTAATATCTTCATTTTTTCAACACACGTAGCTATTACCCTCGAAAACTAAAACTTTTGACATAGGAGAAGAGCCTTTAATCACATTCTTTACCATGTGCAATCATAAAATAGTCTAATATCTTCATTTTTTCAACATACGTAGTTATTACCCTCGAAAACTAAAACTTTTGACATAGGAAAAGAGCCTTTAATCACATTCTTTACCATGTGCAATCATAAAATTGTCTAATATCTTCATTTTTTCAACATACGTAGCTATTACCCTTGAAAACTAAAACTTTTGAAATAGGAAAAGAGCCTTTAATCACATTCTTTACCATGTGCAATCATAAAATAGTCTAATATCTTCATTTTTTCAACATACGTAGCTATTACCCTCGAAAAGTAAAACTTTTGAAATAGGAAAAGAGCCTTTAATCAAATTCTTTACCAAGTGCAATCATAAAATTGTCTAATATCTTCATTTTTTCAACATACGTAGCTATTACCCTTGAAAACTAAAACTTTTGAAATAGGAAAAGATCCTTTAATCACATTCTTTACCCTGTGCAATCATAAAATAGTCTAATATCTTCATTTTTTCAACATACGTAGCTATTACCCTCGAAAAGTAAAACTTTTGAAATAGGAAAAGAGTCTTTAATCAAATTCTTTACCATGTGCAATCATAAAATTGTCTAATATCTTCATTTTTTCAACATATGTAGCTATTACCCTCGAAAACTAAAACTTTTGAAATAGGAAAAGAGCCTTTAATCACATTCTTTACCATGTGCAATCATGAAATTGTCTAATATCTTCATTTTTTCAACATACGTAGCTATTACCCTCGAAAACTAAAACTTTTGAAATAGGAAAAGAGCCTTTAATCACATTCTTTACCATGTGCAATCATAAAATAGTCTAATATCTTCATTTTTCAACATACGTAGCTATTACCCTCGAAAACTAAAACTTTTGAAATAGGAAAAGAGCCTTTAATCACATTCTTTACCATTTGCAAACATAAAATTGTCTAATATCTTCATTTTTTCCACATACGTAGCTATTACCCTCGAAAACTAAAACTTTTGATATAGGAAAAGAGCCTTTAATCACATTCTTTACCATGTGCAATCATAAAATAGCCTAATATCTATACGTAGCTATTACCCTCGAAAACTAAAACTTTTGAAAAAGGAAAAGAGCCTTTAATCACATTCTTTACCATTTGCAATCATAAAATAGTCTAATATCTTCATTTTTTCAACATACGTAGCTACTACCCTCGAAAACTAAAACTTTTGACAAATCTTCATTTTTTTTCATTTTTTTGGACACAGGGACACAACTACAATGGCAGGTAACTAATATGGCGTGTAACGACTTACGCGCGCGGGGGGCTTGGGGGCGCGATGCCCCCCCGAGCCCCCCCCGACAGCTATATATCTATATATATATAAATAAGTTGTCTGTGTGTCTGTCGAGTGACGTCAGGTGTGTCGACTGACGTCATTGTAAGGATTGAGCTGTATGCGTCATGAAATTGTGTGTCGACTGACGTCATGTTTGTCAACTGATGAAATTACAGACCGGGACACAAATGACGACCGGGACACGGGGATACAGGGAATATAAATGACGACCGGGAACCTCAAAGAGAAATTACAGACTGGGACACCGGTACACAGGGAATATAAATGACGACCGGGACACAGTGACACAACTACAAAGGGGACGACGGGGGTACAGGGAAGATATATAAATGACGACCGGGACACAGGGATTGTTCGAAGAGAAATTACAGACCGGGACACCGGGACACAAATGACGACCGGGACGCTGGAACACTGAGAATATAAATGACGACCGAGACACAGGGACACATCGTTAAAATAATGAGGTATAGATCTGAATACGAATTGAAAATTTGTTTGTAGATCTATAAAATTTGCTAGTAGAAAATTTGCTAGTAAGATTTGCTAGTATATATATAAAAGTACTAAAATTTGCTGGTAGACAGCAAATTCCAACAGCTAGTAGATATATATAAAAATAAGTTGTATGTGTGTCTGTCGATTAACGTAATGATTGTGTGTTGACTTACGTCATGTCTTGACGACTGACGAAATTACAGACCTCAACATCGGGACACAAATGACGACCGGGACACCGGGACATAGGGAATAAAAATGACGAAAGGGACACTCAAAGAGAAAGCGACCAGGAGACAAGGAATGTTCGATTAGCAATCACCATCAACAAAGCACCGGGACACAAATGACAACCGGGACGAAAATGATGACCGGGACACCGGGACACAGGGAATATAAATGACGACCTCGACACTCAAAGAGAAAGTACAGACTGGGACACCGGGACACAAATGACGACCGGAATACTGGGAATATAAATGACGACCAGGACACAGGGACACAACTACAAGGGGGGTGCCGGGGGGCACAGGGGGATATATAAATGACGACGGGGACACAGGGAATGTTTGATTAGCAATCAGCATCAACAAAGTTAAAGGGCAATCATTAGAATAATCAGGTATAGATCTGAATACGGATTGGTTTTCCCATGGACAATTTTATGTTGCATGTTCAAGAGTTGGTAAACCTAACAATCTATTTATATGCAAAAACAATGGGACATGGAAGAATGTTGTATATTCTTAAGTTTTACGTAGTTAAATTGGACAGCGAAGAATGTTGTATATTCGCAAGTTTTATGTAGTTCAAAAAATATATATATTTAGATCTATCTCAATTCACAGGTGGGACACAGGGACACAACTAAAATGGCAGGTAACTAATATGGCGTGTAACGACTTACGCGCGCGGGGGGCTTGGGGGCGCAATGCCCCCCAGCCCCCCCCCCAACAGCTATATATCTATATATATAAAAATAAGTTGTCTGTGTGTCTGTCGAGTGACGTCAGGTGTGTCGACTGACGTCATTGTAAGGATTGAGCTGTATGCGTCATGAAATTGTGTGTCGACTGACGTCATGTTTGTCAACTGATGAAAATACAGACAAGGACACAAATGACGACCGGGACACGGGGATAAAGGGAATATAAATGACGACCGGGAACCTCAAAGAGAAATTACAGACTGGGACACCGGGACACAGGGAATATAAATGACGACCAGGACACAGTGACACAACTACAAAGGGGACGACGGGGGTACAGGGAAGATATATAAATGACGACCGGGACACAGGGATTGTTCGAAGAGAAATTACAGACCGGGACACTGGGACACAAATGACGACCGGGACGCTGGTACACAGGGAATATAAATGACGACCGAGACACAGGGACTATAAATAACGACCGGGACAAAGGGACACATCGTTAAAATAATGAGGTATAGATCT
>NW_027064693.1:25025-46144 GCF_032884065.1 Artemia franciscana
TGATTAGCAATCAGCATCAACAAAGTTAAAGGGCAATCATTAGAATAATCAGGTATAGATCTGAATACGGATTGGTTTTCCCATGGACAATTTTATGTTGCATGTTCAAGAGTTGGTAAACCTAACAATCTATTTATATGCAAAAAACAATGGGACATGGAAGAATGTTGTATATTCTTAAGTTTTACGTAGTTAAATTGGACAGCGAAGAATGTTGTATATTCGCAAGTTTTATGTAGTTCAAAAAATATATATATTTAGATCTATCTCAATTCACAGGTGGGACACAGGGACACAACTAAAATGGCAGGTAACTAATATGGCGTGTAACGACTTACGCGCGCGGGGGGCTTGGGGGCGCAATGCCCCCCAGCCCCCCCCCCAACAGCTATATATCTATATATATAAAAATAAGTTGTCTGTGTGTCTGTCGAGTGACGTCAGGTGTGTCGACTGACGTCATTGTAAGGATTGAGCTGTATGCGTCATGAAATTGTGTGTCGACTGACGTCATGTTTGTCAACTGATGAAAATACAGACAAGGACACAAATGACGACCGGGACACGGGGATAAAGGGAATATAAATGACGACCGGGAACCTCAAAGAGAAATTACAGACTGGGACACCGGGACACAGGGAATATAAATGACGACCAGGACACAGTGACACAACTACAAAGGGGACGACGGGGGTACAGGGAAGATATATAAATGACGACCGGGACACAGGGATTGTTCGAAGAGAAATTACAGACCGGGACACTGGGACACAAATGACGACCGGGACGCTGGTACACAGGGAATATAAATGACGACCGAGACACAGGGACTATAAATAACGACCGGGACAAAGGGACACATCGTTAAAATAATGAGGTATAGATCTGAATACGAATTGAAAATTTGTTTGTAGATCTGTAAAATTTGCTAGTAGAAAATTTGCTAGTAAGATTTGCTTGTAGATATATAAAAGTACTAAAATTTGCTGGTAGACAGCAAATTCCAACAGCTAGTAGATATATATAAAAATAAGTTGTATGTGTGTCTGTCGATTAACGTCATGATTGTGTGTTGACTTACGTCATGTCTTGACGACTGACTAAATTACAGACCTCGACATCGGGACACAAATGACGACCGGGACACCGGGACATAGGGAATAAAAATGACGAAAGGGACACTCAAAGAGAAAGCGACCAGGAGACAAGGTATGTTCGATTAGCAATCACCATCAACAAAGCACCGGGACACAAATGACAACCGGGACGAAAATGATGACCGGGACAAAGGGAATATAAATGACGACCTCGACACTCAAAGAGAAAGAACAGACTGGGACACCGGGACACAAATGACGACCGGAATACTGGGAATATAAGTGACGACCAGGACACAGGTACACAACTACAAGGGGGGTGCCGGGGGGCACAGGGGGATATATAAATGACGACGGGGACACAGGGAATGTTTGATTAGCAATCAGCATCAACAAAGTTAAAGGGCAATCATTAGAATAATCAGGTATAGATCTGAATACGGATTGCTTTTCCCCTGGACAATTTTATGTTGCATGTTCAAGAGTCGGTAAACCTAACAATCTATTTATATGCACAAACAATGGGACATGGAAGAATGTTGTATATTCTTAAGTTTTACGTAGTTAAATTGGACAGCGAAGAATGTTGTATATTCGCAAGTTTTATGTAGTTCAAAAAATATATATATTTATATCTATCTCAATTCACAGGTGGGACACAGGGACACAACTACAATGGCAGGTAACTAATATGGCATGTAACGACTTACGCGCGCGGGAGGCTTGGGGGCGCGATGCCCCCCGAGCCCCCCCCCCCCCAACAGCTATATATCTATATATATATATATAAATAAGTTGTCTGTGTTTCTGTCGAGTTACGTCAGGTGTGTCGACTGACGTCATTGTAAGGATTGAGCTGTATGCGTCATGAAATTGTGTGTCGACTGACGTCATGTTTGTCAACTGATGAAATTACAGACCGGGACACAAATGACGACCGGGACACGGGGATACAGGGAATATAAATGACGACCGGGAACCTCAAAGAGAAATTACAGACTGGGACACCGGGACACAGGGAATATAAATGACGACCGGGACACAGTGACACAACTACAAAGGGGACGACGGGGGTACAGGGAAGATATATAAATGACGACCGGGACACAGGGATTGTTCGAAGAGAAATTACAGACCGGGACACCGGGACACAAATGACGACCGGGACGCTGGGACACAGGGAATATAAATGACGACTGAGACACAGAGACTATAAATAACGACCGGGACAAAGGGACACATCGTTAAAATAATGAGGTATAGATCTGAATACGAATTGAAAATTTGTTTGTAGATCTATAAAATTTGCTAGTAGAAAATTTGCTAGTAAGATTTGCTAGTAGATATATAAAAGTACTAAAATTTGCTGGTAGACAGCAAATTCCAACAGCTAGTAGATATATATAAAAATAAGTTGTATGTGTGTCTGTCGATTAACTTCATGATTGTGTGTTGACTTACGTCATGTCTTGACGACTGACGAAATTACAGACCTCGACATCGGGACACAAATGACGACCGGGACACCGGGACATAGGGAATAAAAATGACGAAAGGGACACTCAAAGAGAAAGCGACCAGGAGACAAGGAATGTTCGATTAGCAATCACCATCAACAAAGCACCGGGACACAAATGACAACCGGGACGAAAATGATGACCGGGACACCGGGACACAGGGAATATAAATGACGACCTCGACACTCAAAGAGAAAGTACAGACTGGGACACCGGGACACAAATGACGACCAGAATACTGGGAATATAAATGACGACCAGGACACAGGGACACAACTACAAGGGGGGTGCCGGGGGGCACAGGGGGATATATAAATGACGACGGGGACACAGGGAATGTTTGATTAGCACTTAGCATCAACAAAGTTAAAGGGCAATCATTAGAATAATCAGGTATAGATCTGAATACGGATTGCTTTTCCCATGGACAATTTTATGTTGCATGTTCAAGAGTCGGTAAACCTAACAATCTATTTATATGCACAAACAATGGGACATGGAAGAATGTTGTATATTCTTAAGTTTTACGTAGTTAAATTGGACAGCGAAGAATGTTGTATATTCGCAAGTTTTATGTAGTTAAAAAAATATATATATTTGTATCTATCTCAATTCACAGGTGGGACACAGGGACACAACTACAATGGCAGGTAACTAATATGGCGTGTAACGACTTACGCGCGCGGGGGGCTTGGGGGCGCGATGCCCTTCCGAGCCCCCCCCCCAACAGCTATATATCTATATATATAAAAATAAGTTGTCTGTGTGTCTGTCGAGTGACGTCAGGTGTGTCGACTGACGTCTTTGTAAGGATTGAGCTGTATGCGTCATGATATTGTGTATCGACTGACGTCAAGTTTGTCAACTGATGAAATTACAGACCGGGACACAAATGACGACCGGGACACGGGGATACAGGGAATATAAATGACGACCGGGAACCTCAAAGAGAAATTACAGACTGGGACACCGGGACACAGGGAATATAAATGACGACCGGGACACAGTGACACAAATACATAGGGGACGACGGGGGGTACAGGGAAGATATATAAATGACGACCGGAATACTGGGAATATAAGTGACGACCAGGACACAGGGACACATCTACAAGGGGGGTTCCGGGGGGCACAGGGGGATATATAAATGACGACGGGGACACAGGGAATGTTTGATTAGCAATCAGCATCAACAAAGTTAAAGGGCAATCATTAGAATAATCAGGTATAGATCTGAATACGGATTCCTTTTCCCATGGACAATTTTATGTTGCATGTTCAAGAGTCGGTAAACCTAACAATCTATTTATATGCACAAACAATGGGACAGGGAAGAATGTTGTATATTCTTAAGTTTTACGTAGTTAAATTGGACAGCGAAGAATGTTGTATATTCGCAAGTTTTATGTAGTTCAAAAAATTTATATATTTATATCTATCTCAATTCACAGGTGGGAAACAGGGACACAACTACAATGGCAGGTAACTAATATGGCGTGTAACGACTTACGCGCGCGGGGGGCTTGGGGGCGCGATGCCCCCCGAGCCCCCCCCCCAACAGCTATATATCTATATATATAAAAATAAGTTGTCTGTGTGTCTGTCGAGTGACGTCAGGTGTGTCGACTGACGTCATTGTAAGGATTGAGCTGTATGCGTCATGAAATTGTGTGTCGACTGACGTCATGTTTGTCAACTGATGAAATTACAGACCGGGACACAAATGACGACCGGGACACGGGGATACAGGGAATATAAATGACGACCGGGAACCTCAAAGAGAAATTACAGACTGGGACACCGGGACACAGGGAATATAAATGACGACCGGGACACAGTGACACAACTACAAAGGGGACGACGGGGGTACTGGGAAGATATATAAATGACGACCGGGACACAGGGATTGTTCGAAGAGAAATTACAGACCGGGACACCGGGACACAAATGACGACCGGGACGCTGGGACACAGGGAATATAAATGACGACCGAGACACAGGGACTATAAATAACT
Organism: Artemia franciscana; assembly: GCF_032884065.1. Classification (NCBI taxonomy): domain Eukaryota; kingdom Metazoa; phylum Arthropoda; class Branchiopoda; order Anostraca; family Artemiidae; genus Artemia; species Artemia franciscana. Next base: position 29,655 of record NW_027064693.1, read on the forward strand.
ACCGGGACAAAGAGACACATCGTTAAAATAATGAGGTATAGATCTGAATACGAATTGAAAATTTGTTTGTAGATCTATAAAATTTGCTTGTAGAAAATTTGCTAGTAAGATTTGCTAGTAGATATATAAAAGTACTAAAATTTGCTGGTAGACAGAAAATTCCAACAGCTAGTAGATATATATAAAAATAAGTTGTATGTGTGTCTGTCGATTAACGTCATGATTGTGTGTTGACTTACGTCATGTCTTGACGACTGAAGAAATTACAGACCTCGACATCGGGACACAAATGACAACCGGGACACCGGGACATAGGGAATAAAAATGACGAAAGGGACACTCAAAGAGAAAGCGACCAGGAGACAAGGTATGTTCGATTAGCAATCACCATCAACAAAGCACCGGGACACAAATGACAACCGGGACGAAAATGATGACCGGGACACCGGGACACAGGGAATATAAATGACGACCTCGACACTCAAAGAGAAAGAACAGACTGGGACACCGGGACACAAATGACGACCGGAATACTGGGAATATAAATGACGACCAGGACACAGGGACACAACTACAAGGGGGGTGCCGGGGGGCACAGGGGGATATATAAATGACGACGGGGACACAGGGAATGTTTGATTAGCAATCAGCATCAACAAAGTTAAAGGGCAATCATTAGAATAATCAGGTATAGATCTGAATACGGATTGCTTTTCCCATGGACAATTTTATGTTGCATGTTCAAGAGTCGGTAAACCTAACAATCTATTTATATGCACAAACAATGGGACATGGAAGAATGTTGTATATTCTTAAGTTTTACGTAGTTAAATTGGACAGCGAAGAATGTTGTATATTCGCAAGTTTTATGTAGTTCAAAAAATATATATATTTGTATCTATCTCAATTCAAAGGTGGGACACAGGGACACAACTACAATGGCAGGTAACTAATATGGCGTGTAACGACTTACGCGCGCGGGGGGCTTGGGGGCGCGATGCCCCCCCGAGCCCCCCCCCAACAGCTATATATCTATATATATAAAAATAAGTTGTCTGTGTGTCTGTCGAGTGACGTCAGGTGTGTCGACTGACGTCATTGTAAGGATTGAGCTGTATGCGTCATGAAATTGTGTATCGACTGACGTCATGTTTGTCAACTGATGAAATTACAGACCGGGACACAAATGACGACCGGGACACGGGGATACAGGGAATATAAATGACGACCGGGAACCTCAAAGAGAAATTACAGACTGGGACACCGGGACACAGGGAATATAAATGACGACCGGGACACAGTGACACAACTACAAAGGGGACGACGGGGGTACAGGGAAGATATATAAATGACGACCGGGACACAGGGATTGTTCGAAGAGAAATTACAGACCGGGACACCGGGACACAAATGACGACCGGGATGCTGGGACACAGGGAATATAAATGACGACTGAGACACAGGGACTATAAATAAAGACCGGGACAAAGGGACACATCGTTAAAATAATGAGGTATAGATCTGAATACGAATTGAAAATTTGTTTGTAGATCTATAAAATTTGCTAGTAGAAAATTTGCTAGTAAGATTTGCTAGTAGATATATAAAAGTACTAAAATTTGACACAGGGAATATAAATGACGACCGGGACACAGTAACACAACTACAAAGGGGACGATTGGGGTACAGGGAAGATATATAAATGACGACCGGGACACAGGGATTGTTCGAAGAGAAATTACAGACCGGGACACCGGGACACAAATGACGACCGGGACGCTGGGACACAGGGAATATAAATAACGACCGGGACAAAGGGACACATCGTTAAAATAATGAGGTATAGATCTGAATACGAATTGAAAATTTGTTTGTAGATCTATAAAATTTGCTAGTAGAAAATTTGCTAGTAAGATTTGCTAGTAGATATATAAAAGTACTAAAATTTGCTGGTAGACAGAAAAATTCCAACAGCTAGTAGATATATATAAAAATAAGTTGTATGTGTGTTTGTCGATTAACGTCATGATTGTGTGTTGACTTACGTCATGTCTTGACGACTGACGAAATTACAGACCTCGACATCGGGACACAAATGACGACCGGGACACCGGGACATAGGGAATAAAAATGACGAAAGGGACACTCAAAGAGAAAGCGACCAGGAGACAAGGAATGTTCGATTAGCAATCACCATCAACAAAGCACCGGGACACAAATGACAACCGGGATGAAAATGATGACCGGGACACCGAGACACAGGGAATATAAATGACGACCTCGACACTCAAAGAGAAAGTACAGACTGGGACACCGGGACACAAATGACGACCGGAATACTGGGAATATAAATGACGACCAGGACACAGGGACACAACTACAAGGGGGGTGCCGGGGGGCACAGGGGGATATATAAATGACGAAGGGGACACAGGGAATGTTTGATTAGCAATCAGCATCAACAAAGTTAAAGGGCAATCATTAGAATAATCAGGTATAGATCTGAATACGGATTGCTTTTCCCATGGACAATTTTATGTTGCATGTTCAAGAGTCGGTAAACCTAACAATCTATTTATATGCACAAACAATGGGACATGGAAGAATGTTGTATATTCTTAAGTTTTACGTAGTTAAATTGGACAGCGAAGAATGTTGTATATTCGCAAGTTTTATGTAGTTCAAAAAATATATATATTTATATCTATCTCAATTCACAGGTGGGACACAGGGACACAACTACAATGGCAGGTAACTAATATGGCGTGTAACGACTTACGCGCGCGGGAGGCTCGGGGGCGCGATGCCCCCCCGAGCCCCCCTCCCCAACAGCTATATATCTATATATATAAAAATAAGTTGTCTCTGTGTCTATCGAGTGACGTCAGGTGTGTCGACTGAAGTCATTGTAAGGATTGAGCTGTATGCGTCATGAAATTGTGTGTCGACTGACGTCATGTTTGTCAACTGATGAAATTACAGACCGGGACACAAATGACGACCGGGACACGGGGATACAGGGAATATAAATGACGACCGGGAACCTCAAAGAGAAATTACAGACTGGGACACCGGGACACAGGGAATATAAATGACGACCGGGACACAGTGACACAACTACAAAGGTGACGACGGGGGTACAGGGAAGATATATAAATGACGACCGGGACACAGGGATTGTTCGAAGAGAAATTACAGACCGGGACACCGGGACACAAATGACAACCGGGACGCTGGGACACAGGGAATATAAATGACGACCGAGACACAGGGACTATAAATAACGACCGGGACAAAGGGACACATCGTTAAAATAATGAGGTATAGATCTGAATACGAATTGAAAATTTGTTTGTAGATCTATACCTCAGATCTATACTTCATTATTTTAACGATGTTCCCCTTTGTCCCGGTCGTTATTTATAGTCTCTGTGTCTCGGTCGTCATTTATATTCCTTGTGTCCCAGCGTCCCGGTCGTCATTTGTGTCCCGGTGTCCCGGTCTGTAATTTCTCTTCGAAGAATCCCTGTGTCCCGGTCGTCATTTATATATCTTCCCTGTACCCCCGTCGTCCCCTTTGTAGTTGTGTCACAGTGTCCCGGTCGTCATTTATATTCCCTGTGTCCCGGTGTCCCAGTCTGTAATTTCTCTTTGAGGTTCCCGGTCGTCATTTAAATTCCCTGTGTCCCCGTGTCCCGGTCGTCATTTGTGTCCCGGTCTGTAATTTCATCAGTTGACAAACATGACGTCAGTCAACACAAAATTTCATGACGCATACAGTTCAATCCTTACAATGACGTCAGTCAACACGCCTGACGTCACTCGATAGACACACAGACAACTTATTTTTATATATATAGATATATAGCTTTTGGGGGGGGGGCTCGGGGGGGCATCGCGCCCCCAAGCCCCCCGCGCGTGTAAGTCTTTACACGCTATATTAGTTACCTGCCATTGTAGTTGTGTCCCTGTGTCCCACCTGTGAATTGAGATAGATATAAATATAAATATTTTTTGAACTACATAAAACTTGCGAATATACAACATTCTTCGCTGTCCAATTTAACTACGTAAAACTTAAGAATATACAACATTCTTCCATGTCCCATTGTTTGTGCATATAAATAGATTGTTAGGTTTACCGACTCTTGAACATGCAACATAAAATTGTCCATGGGAAAAGCAATCCGTATTCAGATCTATACCTGATTATTCTAATGATTGCCCTTTAACTTTGTTGATGCTGATTGCTAATCAAACATTCCCTGTGTCCCCGTCGTCATATATATATCCCCCTGTGCCCCCCGGCACCCCCTTGTAGTTGTGTCCCTGTGTCCTGGTCGTCATTTATATTCCCAGTATTCCGGTCGTCATTTGTGTCCCGGTGTCCCAGTCTCTACTTTCTCTTTGAGTGTCGAGGTCGTCATTTATATTCCCTGTGTCCCGGTGAACCGGTCATCATTTTCGTCCCGGTTGTCATTTGTGTCCCGGTGCTTTGTTGATGGTGATTGCTAATCGAACATTCCTTGTCTCCTGTTCGCTTTCTCTTTGTGTGCCCCTTTCGTCATTTTTATTCCCTATGTCCCGGTGTCCCGGTCGTCATTTGTGTCCCGATGTCGAGGTCTGTAATTTCGTCAGTCGTCAAGACATGACGTAAGTCAACACACAATCATGACGTTAATCGACAGACACACATATAACTTATTTTTATATATATCTACTAGCTGTTGGAATTTGCTGTCTACCAACAAATTTTAGTACTTTTATAAATCTACTAGCAAATCTTACTAGCAAATTTTCTACTAGCAAATTTTATAGATCTACAAACAAATTTTCAATTCGTATTCAGATCTATACCTCATTATTTTAACAATGTGTCCCCTTGTCCCGGTTGTTATTTATAGTCCCTGTGTCTCGGTCGTCATTTATATTCCCTGTGTCCCAGCGTCCCGGTCGTCATTTGTGTCCCGGTGTCCCGGTCTGTAATTTCTCTTCGAACAATCCCTGTGTCCCGGTCGTCATTTATATATCTTCCTTGTACCCCCGTCGTCCCCTTTGTAGTTGTGTCACTGTGTCCCGGTCGTCATTTATATTCCCTGTGTCCCGGTGTCCCAGTCTGTAATTTCTCTTTGAGGTTCCCGGTCGTCATTTATATTCCCTGTATCCCCGTGTCCCGGTCGTCATTTGCGTCCCGGTCTGTAATTTCATCAGTTGACAAACATGACGTCAGTCGACACACAATTTCATGACGCATACAACTCAATCCTTACAATGACGTCAGTCGACACACCTGACGTCACTCGACAGACACACAGACAACTGATTTTTATATATATATAGATATATAGCTTTTGGGGGGGGGCTGGGGGGGGGGGGGCATCGCGCCCCCAAGCCCCCCTCTCGCGTAAGTCGTTACACGCCATATTAGTTACCTGCCATTGTAGATGTGTCCTGTGTCCCACCTGTGAATTGAGATAGATATAAATATATATATTTTTTGAACTACATAAAACTTGCGAATATACAACATTCTTCGCTGTCCAATTTAACTACGTAAAACTTAAGAATATACAACATTCTTCCATGTCCCATTGTTTGTGCATATAAATAGATTGTTAGATTTACCGACTCTTGAACATGCAACATAAAATTGTCCATGGGAAAAGCAATCCGTATTTAGATCTATACCTGATTATTCTAATGATTGCCCTTTAACTTTGTTGATGCTGATTGCTAATCAAACATTCCCTGTGTCCCCGTCGTAATTTATATATCCCCCTGTGCCCCCCGGCACCCCCCTTGTAGTTGTGTCCCTGTGTCCTGGTCGTCATTTATATTCCCAGTATTTGTCATTTATGTCCCGGTGCTTTGTTGATGGTGATTGCTAATCGAACATTCCTTGTCTCCTGGTCGCTTTCTCTTTGAGTGTCCCTTTCGTCATTTTTATTCCCTATGTCCCGGTGTCCCGGTCGTCATTTGTGTCCCGATGTCGAGGTCTGTAATTTCGTCAGTCGTCAAGACATGACGTAAGTCAACACACAATCATGACGTTAATCGACAGACACACATACAACTTATTTTTATATATATCTACTAGCTGTTGGAATTTGCTGTCTACCAGCAAATTTTAGTACTTTTATATATCTACTAGCAAATCTTACTAGCAAATTTTCTACTAGCAAATTTTATAGATCTACAAACAAATTTTCAATTCGTTTTCAGATCTATACCTCATTATTTTAACGATGTGTCTCTTTGTCCCGGTCGTTATTTATAGTCCCTGTGTCTCGGTCGTCATTTATATTCCCTGTGTCCCAGCGTCCCGGTCGTCATTTGTGTCTCGGTGTCCCGGTCTGTAATTTCTCTTCGAACAATCCCTGTGTCCCGGTCGTCATTTATATATCTTCCCTGTACCCCCGTCGTCCCCTTTGTAGTTGTGTCACTGTGTCCCGGTCGTCATTTGTATTCCCTGTGTCCCGGTGTCCCAGTCTGTAATTTCTCTTTGAGGTTCCCGGTCGTCATTTATATTCCCTGTATCCCCGTGTCCCGGTCGTCATTTGTGTCCCGGTCTGTAATTTCATCAGTTGACAAACATGACGTCAGTTGACACACAATTTCATGACGCATACAGCTCAATCCTTACAATGACGTCAGTCGACACAGCTGACGTCACTCGACAGACACACAGACAACTTATTTTTATATATATAGATATATAGCTGTTGGGGGAGGGGGCTCGGGGGGGGCATCGTGCCCCCAAGCCCCCCGCGCGCGTAAGTCGTTACACGCCATATTAGTTACCTGCCATTGTAGTTGTGTCCCTGTGTCCCAACTGTGAATTGAGATAGATATAAATATATATATTTTATAACTACATAAAACTTGCGAATATACAACATTCTTCGCTGTCCAATTTAACTACGTAAAACTTAAGAATATACAACATTCTTCCATGTCCCATTGTTTGTGCATATAAATAGATTGTTAGGTTTACCGACTCTTGAACATGCAACATAAAATTGTCCATGGGAAAAGCAATCCGTATTCAGATCTATACCTAATTATTCTAATGATTGCCCTTTAACTTTTTTGATGCTGATTGCTAATCAAACATTCCTTGTGTCCCCGTCGTCATTTATATATCCCCCTGTGCCCCCCGGCACCCCCCTTGTAGTTGTGTCCCTGTGTCCTGGTCGTCATTTATATTCCCAGTATTCCGGTCGTCATTTGTGTCCCGGTGTCCCAGTCTGTACTTTCTCTTTGAGTGTCGAGGTCGTCATTTATATTCCCTGTGTCCCGGTGTCCCGGTCATCATTTTCGTCCCGGTTGTCATTTGTGTCCCGGTGCTTTGTTGGTGATTGCTAATCGAACATTCCTTGTCTCCTGGTCGCTTTCTCTTTGAGTGTCCCTTTCGTCATTTTTATTCCCTATGTCCCGGTGTCCCGGTCGTCATTTGTGTCCCGATGTCGAGGTCTGTAATTTCGTCAGTCGTCAAGACATGACGTAAGTCAACACACAATCATGACGTTAATCGACAGACACACATACAACTTATTTTTATAAATATCTACTAGCTGTTGGAATTTGCTGTCTACCAGCGAATTTTAGTACTTTTATATATCTACTAGCAAATCTTACTAGCAAATTTTCTACTAGCAAATTTAATAGATCTACAAAAAAATTTTCAATTCATATTCAGATCTATACCTCATTATTTTAACGATGTGTCCCTTTGTCTCGGTCGTTATTTATAGTCCCTGTGTCTCGGTCGTCATTTATATTCCCTGTGTCCCAGCGTCCCGGTCGTCATTTGTGTCCCGGTGTCCCGGTCTGTAATTTCTCTTCGAACAATCCCTGTGTCCCGGTCGTCATTTATATATCTTCCCTGTACACCCGTCGTCCCCTTTGTAGTTGTGTCACTGTGTCCCGGTCGTCATTTATATTCCCTGTGTCCCGGTGTCCCAGTCTGTAATTTCATCAGTTGACAAACATGACGTCAGTCGACACACAATTTCATGACGCATACAGCTCAATCCTTACAATGACGTCAGTCGACACACCTGACGTCACTCGACAGACACACAGACAACTTATTTTTATATATATAGATATATAGCTGTTGGGGGAGGGGCTCGGGGGGGCATCGCGCCCCCAAGCTCCCCGCGCGCGTAAGTCGTTACACGCCATATTAGTTACCTGCCATTGTAGTTGTGTCCCTGTGTCCCACCTGTGAATTGAGATAGATATAAATATATATATTTTTTGAACTACATAAAACTTGCGAATATACAACATTCTTCGCTGTCCAATTTAACTACGTAAAACTTAAGAATATACAACATTCTTCCATGTCCCATTGTTTGTGCATATAAATAGATTGTTAGGTTTACCGACTCTTGAACATGCAACATAAAATTGTCCATGGGAAAAGCAATCCGTATTCAGATCTATACCTGATTATTCTAATGATTGCCCTTTAACTTTGTTGATGCTGATTGCTAATCAAACATTCCCTGTGTCCCCGTCGTCATTTATATATCCCCCTGTGCCCCTCGGCACCCCCCTTGTAGTTGTGTCCCTGTGTTGTGGTCGTCATTTATATTCCCAGTATTCCGGTCGTCATTTGTGTCCCGGTGTCCCAGTCTGTACTTTCTCTTTGAGTGTCGAGGTCGTCATTTATATTCCCTGTGTCCCGGTGTCCCGGTCATCCTTTTCGTCCCGGTTGTCATTTGTGTCCCGGTGCTTTGTTGATGGTGATTGCTAATCGAACATTCCTTGTCTCCTGGTCGCTTTCTCTTTGAGTGTCCCTTTCGTCATTTTTATTCCCTATGTCCCGGTGTCCCGGTCGTCATTTGTGTCCCGATGTCGAGGTCTGTAATTTCGTCAGTCGTCAAGACATGACGTAAGTCAACACACAATCATGACGTTAATCGACAGACACACATACAACTTATTTTTATATATATCTACTAGCTGTTGGAATTTGCTGTCTCCCAGCAAATTTTAGTACTTTTATATATCTACTAGCAAATCTTACTAGCAAATTTTCTACTAGCAAATTTTATAGATCTACAAACAAATTTTCAATTCGTATTCAGATCTATACCACATTATTTTAACGATGTGTCCCTTTGTCCCGGTCGTTATTTATAGTCCCTGTGTCTCGGTCGTCATTTATATTCCCTGTGTCCCAGCGTCCCGGTCGTGATTTGTGTCCCGGTGTCCCGGTCTGTAATTTCTCTTTGAACAATCCCTGTGTCCCGGTCGTCATTTATATATTGTCCCTGTACCCCCGTCGTCCCCTTTGTAGTTGTGTCACTGTGTCCCGGTCGTCATTTATATTCCCTGTGTCCCGGTGTCCCAGTCTGTAATTTCTCTTTGAGGTTCCCGGTCGTCATTTATATTCCCTGTATCCCCGTGTCCCGGTCGTCATTTGTGTCCCGGTCTGTAATTTCATCAGTTGACAAACATGACGTCAGTCGACACACAATTTCATGACGCATACAGCTCAATCCATACAATGACGTCAGTCGACACACCTGACGTCACTCGACAGACACACAGACAACTTATTTATATATATATATAGATGTATAGCTGTTGGGGGGGGGGGGGCTCGGGGGGGCATCGCGCCCCCAAGCCCCCCCGCGCGCGTAAGTCGTTACACGCCATATTAATTACCTGCCATTGTAGTTGTGTCCCTGTGTCCCACCTGTGAATTGAGATAGATATAAATATATATATTTTTTGAACTACATAAAACTTGCGAATATACAACATTCTTCGCTGTCCAATTTAACTACGTAAAACTTAAGAATATACAACATTCTTCCATGTCCCATTGTTTGTGCATATAAATAGATTGTTAGGTTTACCGACTCTTGAACAGGCAACATAAAATTGTCCATGGGAAAAGCAATCCGTATTCAGATCTATACCTGATTATTCTAATGATTGCCCTTTAACTTTGTTGATGCTGATTGCTAATCAAACATTCCCTGTGTCCCCGTCGTCATTTATATATCCCGCTGTGCCCCCGGCACCCCCCTTGTAGTTGTGTCCCTGTGTCCTGGTCGTCATTTATATTCCCAGTATTCCGGTCGTCATTTGTGTCCCGGTGTCCCAGTCTGTACTTTCTCTTTGAGTGTCGAGGTCGTCATTTATATTCCCTGTGTCCCGGTCATCATTTTCGTCCCGGTTGTCATTTGTGTCCCGGTGCTTTGTTGATGGTGATTGCTAATCGAACATTCCTTGTCTCCTGGTCGCTTTTTCTTTGAGTGTCCCTTTCGTCATTTTTATTCCCTATGTCCCGGTGTCCCGGTCGTCATTTGTGTCCCGATGTCGAGGTCTGTAATTTCGTCAGTCGTCAAGACATGACGTAAGTCAACACACAATCATGACGTTAATCGACAGACACACATACAACTTATTTTTATATATATCTACTAGCTGTTGGAATTTGCTGTCTACCAGCAAATTTTAGTACTTTTATATATCTACTAGCAAATCTTACTAGCAAATTTTCTACTAGCAAATTTTATAGATCTACAAACAAATTTTCAATTCATATTCAGATCTATACCTCATTATTTTAACGATGTGTCCCTTTGTCCCGGTCGTTATTTATAGTCCCTATGTCTCGGTCGTCATTTATATTCCCTGTGCCCCTGCGTCCCGGTCGTCATTTGTGTCCCGGTGTCCCGGTCTGTAATTTCTCTTCGAACAATCCCTGTGTCCCGGTCGTCGTTTATATATCTTCCCTCTACCCCCGTCGTCCCCTTTGTAGTTGTGTCACTGTGTCCCGGTCGTCATTTATATTCCCTGTGTCCCTGTGTCCCGGTGTCCCAGTCTGTAATTTCTCTTTGAGGTCCCCGGTCGTCATTTATATTCCCTGTATCCCCGTGTCCCGGTCGTCATTTGTGTCCCGGTCTGTAATTTCATCAGTTGACAAACATAACGTCAGTCGACACACAATTTCATGACGCATACAGCTCAATCCTTACAATGACGTCAGTCGATACACCTGACGTCACTCGACAGACACACAGACAACTTATTTTTATATATATAGATATATAGCTGTTGGGGGGTGGGCACGGGGGGCATCGCGCCCCCAAGCCCCCCGCGCGCGTAAGTCGTTACACGCCATATTAGTTACCTGCCATTTTAGTTGTGTCCCTGTGTCCCACCTGTGAATTGAGATAGATATAAATATATATATTTTTTGAACTACATAAAACTTGCGAATATACAACATTCTTCGCTGTCCAATTTAACTACGTAAAACTAACTACGTAAAATCTCACGTAAAGTTTCCGATCGCATAAAAAATCAACTCCCGCACTCGGCTGAATCAATGATATCTGACCTATATGATTCTTTGATGGTGGAATACTCGCCAAAATTCGATTTTATCGAAAAGCAACTAAAATCACTAAAAAACAGCTTCATGATACTCGAAGAGAGAGTGAAAAAGATCGAAAGTAGACTTGACGATATTGAGCAGGAAAATAGGCTGGATTCACTTATTTTCAGTGGTGTCAAACAAGCTCCGGGTGCTGATGTAAAATCGTGTATTAATAATATTATCTCGGACAAGATGGGCGTACAAGTTTATGTTTCGGAACTAACTAAAGTGTATAGATTTACCCTTCCAGAGAATCCTACGCGGCCTGATATGATTGCACCGGTACTCGCCCAGTTTTCGTCTAAGGATGTGGCTAGAAAGGTATTTGCTGCTAAGAGCAAACTGGCCAAATCTGGTATATTTGTGTCTGAAAGTTTAACTAAGAAGCGACGAGAAATTCTGCAACTGGCTCGTGATAGGTTAGGTAACCACAACGTTTGGTCCGATCACGGCCGTATTTTCGCTCGATCTGGAAATGACGCTCGGACACGCCGACTGTGGAGTTGTGACGACATATAATCTGAGTTTTTTTGTTTTTTTTTTCGTTTTAGTAGTTATAAATGTGTTATAAATGTGTACTTTAGTATTTACATTCTTTCGTAGTAATAGTTCTTTAATAGGAAGTAGGATTAATTATTTATGAATGTTTTCACGATTACTTCAGTTAGAAAAAAATCGCTTTTCGTTGGATAATATTTTGTCGAGTGATGTTGGTAGCCGGTCGGAATTTTCGGATAAAAAGCCTGCAAGGCTTAGTAAATATGTTGCAGTAGATGATGTGAGTGCACCCGTTATGCTGTCCGGATTCCAGATTCTCCACTGGAATTGTCATTTAACTACTTCACATGAAGATGTAGTTGATATAATTAATAAACTTAACAGTGAGGTGCAAGTGATAGGTATTTGTGAATCATTTATTAGTGAACAATGTCCTGCTTCGTTGTTTAATTTTCCAGGTTACACACTTATTTCCAAGAACCGGTCATTGATGGGAAGGGGAGGTTTAGCATTCATAATCAAGGATGATATAAAATTTAAAGTAAGGGAAGATTTATCTTTATGGATTGAAGGTAAGATTGAAACTTTTGCTATTGAAATAGTGACAAGTAATAATAATCCACTTCTTATTTCATCGGTGTATAGACCCCCTGGTGCTAGTCCGGATTTTTTCCTAGAGGAAATTGAAATTTTAATATCTGAAATAAATCGAAATTTTGATAAAATTGTAATCATAGGTGATTTTAATTTTGATTTATTAGATCTTCAAGCCAAAAATTTGGATTTCCTTAATGTCATGCTTTCATTTGGTCTTTTCCCATTAAATTCTATCCCATCCCGATTAACAGACCATTCTGCAACTTTGATTGATAATGTTTTCGTCACTGAAGTTATGGTGGAAGATAGCATGTGTCATGTATTAATCCATTCTGGTTCGGACCACTTACCGCTTCTTTGTTTGTTGCAGAAGTTATCACATTGTAAAATTAAAAGAAAAAACAAGATTCTTCGGCGTGACATGAAAGAAGTTAATCTGGCTAAATTTAAAAATGAAGTTAGTTCGTTGGATTGGGAGGTGGTTTACAATGAAAAGGATGATGCTTCAAAAGCTTTTAATATTGTTTCAGATATTCTTTACCCTGTGTTTGAGAAAAATTGCCCACTGAAGAAAATTAATTGCAAGAAAGCTAAACCGAGAAAGCCGTGGATAAATGATGAAATTTTGAGTTTAATAAGACAAAGAAATAAGTTGTATTGTCAATATCTTGATAATCCATCTGAAATGATTTTAAATGAGTTTAAAGAGTTGAGAAATTATGTAAATAATTCAAAAAGAAATGCAAAGAATGAGTATTATTTAAACCGTTTGAAGATTAAGGAAGGTAATATAAAAGATACTTGGGGAATTGTCCGTGAAGTGATAGGATGTGAAAAAAAAGATATGTGTATAACCAATTTAAAAACCAGTAATAGAATTATTCATGATAAATTGGAAATAGCAAATTACATGGGTGATTATTTTTCGAAAATTGGTAGTGTTATACAGAATGAAGTGTCTACAGGTAGTTGTGCCGTCAACATTAAGGTAAATCCTTCAAGCATGCAGAATGGGTTTGAATTTGTACCATGTAACGTAGAAGAAGTTGAAAAAATTGTTTGTAGCCTTAAATCAAATTCTTCTGGTGTAGATGGATTGAACCTAAAGGCTTTTAATTATGTGTCGGTGTATCTTTTACCGGTACTGGTTCATTTAATTAATCTCTCAATGGTTAAAGGGCATTTCCCGTCGGAACTGAAACAATCTAAAATCATACCTTTACATAAAGGTGGGGACCCCTCAGAACCCTGTAATTGGCGACCAATTTCCATTTTACCTTTATTTAGTAAAATTTATGAAAAAGTTATTTATAAACGATTGTATGATTTTTTGGATTCGAAGAAAATTTTGTATAATGGACAGTTTGGTTTCAGAAGTAAACATTCCACTAGTCATGCAGTACACCATCTTTTAAGTTTTGTTGATAATGCATTTGAAAATAATATGATTCCTTTAACTGTTTTTGTAGATTTCCGTAAGGCTTTTGACACTGTTGATTTTAATACTCTTCTTAGTAGACTAAGTGGGCTTGGGTTAGGTAGTACTTGTGTAAAGTGGTTTTCATCGTATTTGCATGGCCGGACTATCAAAGTTGCTTTATCAGATATATCAAGCAGAGAGTTCGGTGTTAAGTGTGGAGTGCCTCAAGGTTCCGTGCTGGGACCTCTACTTTATCTTATTTATGTTAATTCGTTGGCTTCACATGTTGGAGTTGAAGCGCTGACCTCTTTCGCGGACGACACTGCGATAACAGTAATTGGTAGTTGTTTGGTGCAGGTTGCACATAAGGCTAATTTGGCACTTGAACGTTTGCGCAGTTTTACAATAGGTAGTTCCCTAGCAGTTAATGCATCTAAAACAAGTTACATTATATTTAGTAGAACAGGTAGGTTACTTAATGATAATAATAACATTTTTTTTGGACATTTACCCATTAAACAAGTTTTTGAAATTAGGTATTTGGGGTTTTATTTAGATAATAATATTAGTTGGAAAAAGCATTGCAGTGTTATTGGTGCTAAAATGGCTAGGGGTCTAGGAATTTTGAGACGTGTAAAAAAAACTTTTCCGTTCAAGATTTTAAAAATCATTTATTTTTCCCTTGTTCATCCTTATATAGATTATGGTTGTGTTCATTGGGCTAGTAATTTCTTCTCTAATTATAAAAGGATCCAGATTTTGCAAAATAAAAGCATTCGATTGATTGCGGACATAAAAGAGCAGGTTGAATCCAAAACTACTGCTAGCTTTTCCCGGTGTAATGTTTTAAATGTTGGTCAGATTCGTGGACTACCAGGCATCAATTTTTGTGTTCCAGAGCATGAAACATATATGCCCTGAGTATTTTCATGATTATTTTTCCATGAATCAGGAGTACCATAATTATGATACAAGAAATTCACAACTTTTAAGCCATGAACAAAGAAAAACAGTTCGATCATCATATGTGGTTCGGAATCTGGGGCCTTCTGTTTGGAATAGTTTGCCGGCTGGCATCAGGGAGTCTGTCACTTTATATGGGTTTAAAAATAAATTGAAAATGTTTTATTTAAGTAATAGGTTTTGAAGGGCAGAAGGTTTTTGATGTCTTTTTTTTGCAGTTTATTGATGTGGGGTGGGGACTGAATACCGGTAAATGATATTTAATATGATTATTTTGTTGTATTTTGTTCATGTGTATGTGTTGTTATTTTTTATATATAAGATAGGCTAGGTGGTTAATCATGAGATGTTATGTTTAGATATTTATTTATAAGATGTAAATCATAATATGAAATTGCAGCACAAGTCCTTAGGACTTTTTTTTTGCTGCAACAATTTATTAGTGTTGTCATTTTTTTATTTATGTTTGTATTGTGGATAAAATAAAACTTACCTACCTACCTACCTACCTTAAGAATATACAACATTCTTCCATGTCCCATTGTTTGTGCATATAAATAGATTGTTAGGTTTACCGACTCTTGAACATGCAACATAAAATTGTCCATGGGAAAAGCAATCCGTATTCAGATCTATACCTGATTATTCTAATGATTGCCCTTTAACTTTGTTGATGCTGATTGCTAATCAAACATTCCCTGTCTCCCCGTCGTCATTTATATATCCCCCTGTGCCCCCCGGCAACCCCCTTGTAGTTGTGTCCGTGTGTCCTGGTCGTCATTTATATTCCCAGTATTCCGGTCGTCATTTGTGTCCCGGTGTCCCAGTCTGTACTTTCTCTTTGAGTGTCGAGGTCGTCATTTATATTCCCTGTGTCCCGGTGTCCCGTTCATCATTTTCGTCCCGGTTGTCATTTGTGTCCCGGTGCTTTGTTGATGGTGATTGCTAATCGAACATTCCTTGTCTCCTGGTCGCTTTCTCTTTGAGTGTCCCTTTCGTCATTTTTATTCCCTATGTCCCGGTGTCCCGGTCGTCATTTGTGTCCCGATGTCGAGGTCTGTAATTTCGTCAGTCGTCAAGACATGACGTAAGTCAACACACAATCATGACGTTAATCGACAGACACACATACAACTTATTTTTATATATATCTACTAGCTGTTGGAATTTGCTGTCTACCAGCAAATTTTAGTACTTTTATATATCTACTAGCAAATCTTACTAGTAAATTTTCTACTAGCAAATTTTATAGATCTACAAACAAATTTTCAATTTGTATTCAGATCTATACCTCATTATTTTAACGATGTGTCCCTTTGTCCCGGTCGTTATTTATAGTCCCTGTGTCTCGGTCGTCATTTATATTCCCTGTGTCCCAGCGTCCCGGTCGTCATTTGTGTCCCGGTGTCCCGGTCTTTAATTTCTCTTCGAACAATCCCTGTGTCCCGGTCGTCATTTATATATCTTCCCTGTACCCCCGTCGTCCCCTTTGTAGTTGTGTCACTGTGTCCCACTCGTCATTTATATTCCCTGTGTCCCGGTGTCCCAGTCTGTAATTTCTCTTTGAGGTTCCCGGTCGTCATTTATATTCCCTGTATCCCCGTG